>NW_026883453.1:0-48237 GCF_032173495.1 Musca vetustissima
CAAAAATATCAAGGGATCGTCATCGTCTTGCTTAAGAAGAATTTTGTATGACGGATATGAAATCAATGGATCTATATCACCAGGAAGACTATCAAAAGCGGCCGAAAGATTGGGCCATTACAAGGGGACTATATCGAACATATTGTGGTTTTTTAGTCAATTTAAATTCTAAATTAAAAAGCCCTTATGTTGGGGCTATCATCAAACACGAATCACAATACCCCATTAGCAATACATAACCCCCATTTTAGAGTCCCGAAAATTGTATATAGTTTTGTTATTATTAGTACTAAACATAACTATTATCTATGTTATTGCTAAAAATATATAAAATCACCCACGCTGGCAACTGAAAAAAATAAATAACAGCATTGATTAAAAATCCTTACATTTAACTGATTGATGTTTATAATCTGTGGAATTACGCAGGAATTTATCTGCTCATTATTGAAGTAAAATAATGTGATTTTAAAATTATTTGCATAGGGTATTATGTCTTTGTGCATATGTTTGTAACAGGCAAAAGGAAACGAGATAGACACATGGTTCCTTTTGAGAATATGCATAGAATTACTTTCTAAGTCGATTTATGTATGTCCGTCCGTCTGTCTGTCTGTGCATGTTAAATTGTAAACAAAGTACAGGTCGCATTTATGATCCGAATTGGATGAAATTTGGCATAGGTCACTTATTCGGCCCAAGGACGAACCCTATTGAAATTAAACGGTCCCTATATATCTTTTGATTTGCACGAAATTTGGTACAGCCTAATCATTTAGGTCTATAATGATGTCTGCCAAGTTTCGTGAAAATCGGTCCAGATTTAGATATAGCTCCCATATATAGTTTCGTCCGATTTCATGTAAATGGTGCCCCAAAGTCCCTATATAACTTTCGATTTGCACGAAATTTGGCATAACGTACTGAATTGAGCCTAGAATGATGTCTGCCAAGTTTCGTGAAAATCGGTCCTGATTGAGATATAGCTCCCATATATATTTTCGTCCGATTTATGGTAAATGGTGCACCAAAGTCCCTATATATCCTTCGATTTGCACGAAATTTGGCATAGCGTACTGAATTGAGCCTAGAGTGATGTCTGCCACGTTTCGAAAAAATCGGTTCAGATTTAGATATAGCTCCCATATATAGTTTCGTCCGATTTCATGTAAATGGTACACCAAAGTCGCTATATATCTTTCGATTTGCACGAAGTTTGGCATAACGTACTGAATTGGGCCTAGAGTGATGTCTACCTTGTTTCATGAAAATCGGTCCAGATTTAGATATGGCTCCCTTTTAATATAGATTTATTTTAAGTAATTGACGCACCAAGAAACAAATAGGCTGATAGGAACGAAACGTTCTGAAATTAGTATAACTTAACCTATGACAAGTTTGTTTGAAATCGCTTAATATTTGGATAGAGCTTCCATATATATTTTCGCCCGATTTCAAGTATATTGTTAGTCAGTTTGACATCAATTTTTGCACAACTTACAAAATTGAGCGTAGAATTACGCAGTTGCGTTTTCTAGAAGTACAGACATAGCCCAACGGATGATCTATTTATATTTGTTTGAAGTCGATTTACATACTTTATGGATAGATCTAGGTAGATTCACATTTACATAAATATCACATACTTTATTTCATTCAATTTCATGTTAATAGTCCTGTTTAATATACCCATAGTGGTGAAGGGTATCATATAATCGGCCCCGTCCGACTTTACTACTTTCCTTACTGGTTATGTTTGAATTCTTGATCGCGTTTTTGAACCAAATTAATCACTCTAAACTATAAACGAATTGAGATAGATTGCCGAAATGTTGCATAGAGTTATATTTTGTTTTAAGCGCGTTGAGGGTTTTTAAGGGTCCATACAAAAAAAGTTATTTATAATTGTCCCCTTTTTTGGAGTAGTCCCCATATAACCTCCTTTTATTTATATTAAAATAGTTGTTGCGCGTTTTGGTGTTGTCTCCATATAGCTGTACACGAAATTGTCAGTTTATACCCTACATAGTAAGGAATTCAAAGATGATTTAGCCATCTGTTGTAATCATTATTTCTTCAGAGGATATCGACATAAAAATAGAACGTTAGGATTTAGAATGAATGGTATTGGCCCGCATTTAGTCCAAGCCCCTATATAAAACCACCGATTTAATATTTAGCGTATGGTATTGGAATACAAAACTAAAATATTAGCTTGGAACTTGATCTATATCGGTCCTTAATTAGGCATAATGAAAATATCAAATATACGCCAATTCCTACCCAATGTTGTCAATAACATTTCTATAGATAATATAACAAACAAAAATTCTGAAGATATGTAAAGAGTTTTTATGAAATCATAAAATTATTATAATATTGCTCTTACCACGTCCAAGTGAATACAGTACATTCAAGAACTTGATACAAAAGTACTAGTCTACCGTAACAGACAGTGGCATATCTTCCACAAAAACAATGATAGTTACGTGACATAAGTGCAATGGATAAGGATGTCAACATAACATTTTATATCACATAACATTACAAACTTAAAAGGATGTAAGCAAAAAGAGTTTTATCTTTAAAACTTTTTGTGATTTTTATCTCGTAACCAGAAATCACTTTATTGTTGAAGTAAAACAAAATTTAATGATATTGCAAACTACAAATCGACGCCTCCGAACCATAGTATGATAAGTCGACTTAGCATGTTTTAAAGTTCTTTACGTTTTTAGATACTACGATCGTTAATTTAAATTCTCTGAAATTTTGGTAATCATCGGCCAATCCAAACCAAAGTTATAAGAAACTAGAAAGTGAACATGAAAAAACAAAAACGACCAGTAAGGAAAGTAGTAAAGTCGGACGGGGCCGACTATATGATACCCTTCACCACTTCGGCTGTATTCAACAGATGAATCTTAACAGACGTCGCATTTTTAAGGATCAGTAAAATTAAATTGGACCCATAAACATATCTTTCTGCAACCTGTACTAAATTTTTCATTTGGTCAGATATAGAGTTGCTTCTTACAATGGGACAAAATTATGTAAATCAATTTAAAGCATATATCAGTCGGATAGCCGTTGATTATTTGGATACATATCTGATAAACATGAGGAGTTTGGTTCACCATTTACTTCAAATCGGACGAAAATATTTATAAAAGCTATATCGAAATCTAAGCCGATTTCATCGAAACTTTTCACAGAATATCGGCTACATTTTGAGTTCTTGGTGCATTATTTACTTAAAATCGGGAGAAAATATGTATGGTAGCTCTATCCAATTTTGAACCGATTTCAATAAAACTTTCCACATGCTAGGTTATAAAAACTATATAACAGTGGGTCTTTGGTGCACATTTTATTTAAAATCTGACGAAACTATATATAGGAATTATATCTAAATCTGAACTAATTTCAACAAAACTTGTAACACGTTATCTCATAATAATTTCTATTAGTTGTGAAAAATGTTGTGCCAATCGGACCCAACTGGGGAATTCGGTGCAGCATTTATATCTAACTTATAGGTTATACTAAGTTCAATACGAAAGATATATAGGGACTCTGGTGCACCATTTACCTAAAATCGGATGAAAATATATATTAGAGCTATATCTAAATCTTAACCGATTTTCACGAAATTTATCACACATCATTGTAGACATTATTCAGTACGCTGTACCAAATTTCGTGGAAATCGAAAGATATTTTTGGACATTGGTGCACCATTTACCTTAAATCGGACGAAAATATATATGGGAGCTATATATAAATCTGACCCGATTTTCACGAAACTTAGCACACATCATTCTAGGCTTAATTCAGTACGCTGTGCCAAATTTCGTCCAAATCGAAACATATTTAGGGACATTGGTGCACCATTTACCTTAAATCGGATTAAAATATATATGGGAGCTATATATAAATCTGAACCGATTTTCATGAAACTTACCACACATTATTCTAGGCTTAATTCAGTACGCTGTGCCAAATTTCGTGCAAATCGAAAGATATTTAGGGACTTTGAGGCACCATTTACCTTAAATCGGACGAATATATATATATGGGAGCTATATCTAAATCTGAACCGATTTTTCCCAATTTCAATAGGGTTCGTCCTTGGGCCAAATAAGTGACGTATGCCAAATTTCATCCAATTCAAATAATAAATGCGACCTGTACTTTGTTTACAATTAAACATGGACAGATCGACTTAAAAAGTGATTCTATGCATATTCTCAAAAGGAACTATGTGTCTATCTCGTTTCCTTTTGCCTGTTACAAACATATGCACAAAGACATAATACCCTGTACCACAGTGTGGTGAAGGGTATAAAAATGGGGTTATAAGGGGACTACCCCTAAAAGAGGGTGAATACTAATAATTTTTGGTAGAAAAATTTGTTACCGTATACGACTACAAAATACCAAATTACAGCGAATTCGGTTGAAAACCGTGCTCAAGAACACAAAATACTGAAAATTGGAGGGTACCCTTATATGGGGGCTACCCGAAAAAATGGACCTATATTTATAATTTTTAGTGGAGAGATTTGCTATACAATAAGAACTCAAAGTACCAAATTTCAGCGAATTCGGTTGAAAAACGGACTCAAGAACACCAAAATACCGAAAATTGGGGGTACCCTTATATGATGGCTCCCCGAAAAAATTGACCTATATTTATAATTTTTTGTGGAGAGATTTCATACCCAATAAGAGCTGAAAGTACTAAATTAGAGCCAATTCGGTGAAAAAATCCGGTCAAAACCCCCAAAAACTGAAAATTGGGAGGTAACGTTAGATGGGGGCTACCAGAAAAAGTGGACCTATATTTATACTTTTTAGTGAAGAAATTTGGTATCGAAAAAGAACCCATTTTACCAAATTTCAGCGAATTCGGTTGAAAAACGCGCTCAAGAACCCCAAAATATTCAAACTTTGGGGGTACCCTTATATGGGAGCTATGCCTAAACGTGGACCGGACGGACATACATAAATCGACTTAAAAAGTGATTCTATGCATATTCTCAAAAGGAACTATGTGTCTATCTCGTTTCCTTTTGCCTGTTATAAACATATGCACAAAGGCATAATACCCTGTACCACAGTGTGGTGAAGGGTATAAAAATGTACTTAGCATGGCACGTAAGATTTAAGAAACTTCCCTACTTTGAGAGCTTCTGCTGAAAAACTCACTTTTCAGACTTAGCATACTATTCTTCGGAGGCGTCGATATATCCAATTTTTATACCCTACACAACTATGTTGTCAGGGTATTATAGCTTTGTGCAGCCCCAAAAGTTTGTAACGCCGCGAAATATTGGTCCTAGACCCACCTTTAAGTATACCGATCGTCATATCTCGACTAGCTGAGTCGATCTAGACATGTGTGTCCGTCCGTCCGTCCGTCCGTCTGTCCATTATAATTTGTAAACACGATACAGGCCACAGTTATGGACCAATCTTCACGAAATTTTGCATGTAGGTTGGGTTCTAGCCAATGAAGACCCCTATTGTTTTTGGAAAAGATCGGTTAATATTTAGGGGATGAAATGGACCAAATACTAAATTTTTGTCGGTTTTTCTGGTCGCTCCAGAGGCCGCAATAATGGCCCGAACATCGTGAAATTTTCCATGGAGAAGGGGATCGGGCCAAAGAATAAGCATGCCTGTTTTTATAGAGATCGGTCAATATTTAGCGGGTCAAATGGACCCTGACTTTTGTGTGAAAAATGACAAAATTTGTATTCTATAGCGTATATATTTACCACTGAAGGACATAGACCCGAGAAGTTGGTATTATATCCAAGAGGAGTGGTTGACCTTTAAATTAATACCAATTATATTGTTGTATGTGCCCGGATGTGGGAGTTACACCTAAATATTTACAGTTATCTCCGTATTCGTATGTTATTTAGTAACCCATTATCACTCTAGAGAGCGGAACTATAGCGCTGATCGCTTTGAAATGTTCCATGAGGTTCCAGTTATGGTCAAGGACAACACCTATAATTTTCGGTGATGATCAGATAATAATTTTGGAATGAAGTGGACCGAAAACTTAATTCTTTGTGTTATTTTCGAGTCGATCTATAGACCAAATATGAAAGCCGAACATCACAGCACAACCCACGGTGAAGGGAATCTGGACAATAGCTGTACTGAATACTCGTAATATTCGGAAAATATTTCAGTGTGAGGAAGATGTGCTATTTACCTCTAATCGGGCAAGAGGGTGCAAATATCACGAAATATTGCCCAGGCTGGGAATAAACATCCGCGGAAAATTTGAGTTCCGTGGTAGTTGTGTAGGGTATCGTATGGTCGGCCCCGTCCGACTAGACTGCTCCGCTCACTGGTTTAACATATCTAGGTGAAGCCAATGTTGTCTTGTCTTTGCATAATATTAAAATACTGTATTATAAAAGTAATTGGCTTAAAGGTTGTGGCATTATTGAGTTGAATCTGTCCAAGTAGGTATGTAATTGAAATTTTGCACATCCCACTAAATTGAATGTAGAATGACGTGTTTTAAATGTTGTAGGTAAAATTATATTTTTTATGTACATACTTTATTAAAAATTATTCCTGAACAATGTAAATTTTAATTAATAGATATAAACATATATGCTGTTGTCTCCAACAGCAACAGCAGAAAACCAGCATAGAAAAATATATGTGCTGCGGTTTTTTTACTTCATTCACAGATATTCGGTGGTGTTATTTTTTTCAACGTCGTCGTAGATGTCCGATGTATTCCAGAGTATAATTATGAAACTTCATAATTTTTTTATGTTTTGACGGGATTCATGTTTCACAACCTATGAATTTATTTTCTAGTAAATATTAAAGTATGTGTAACATGTAGGTGTAGTACAAGTTTTTGAAAACTTCTCCAATCGGAACAATCATTTGTATAATATTTTTAATTGAAATTTTAAATAGTCTTTCGATTTGTAAACGTTTTTTTTTTATTAAATTTTTGACGTAAATTAAAAATTTTCCAATAAGTAAAAAAGCTAATTGAAAATGTCACATCTAAACACACCAAACAATCTGATTTTAAGTCAAACATAATCATCTATTGTCAGTCCACTGATTTTTTATACCCTTCACCACACTGTGGTACAGGGTATTATGTCTTTGTGCATATGTTTGTAACAGGCAAAAGGAAACGAGCTAGACACATGGTTCCTTTTGAGAATATGCATAGAATCACTTTCTGAGTCGATTTATGCATGTCCGTCCGTCCGTCCGTCTGTAGATGTTAAATTGTAAACAAAGTACAGGTCGCATTTATGATCCGATTTGGATGAAATTTTGCACAAGTCACTTATTTGGCCCAAGGACAAACCCTATTGAAATTGGGAAAAATCGGTTCAGATTTAGATATAGCTCCCATATATAGTTTCGTCCGATTTAAGGTAAATGGGGCACCAAAGTCCCTCTATATCTCTCGATTGGCACGAAATTTGGCACAGAGTACTGAATTAGGTCAGATTTAGATATAGCTCCCATATATAGTTTCATCCGATTTGAGGTAAATGGTGCAACAAAGTCTCTACATATCATTCGATTTGCATGAAATTTGGCACAAAGTAGTGATTTAGGTGCAGAATGATGTGTGCCAAGTTTCGAGAAAATCGGTTGAGATTTAAATATAGCTCCCATATATAGTTCCTTCCGATTTAAGGTAAATGGTGCACCAAAGTCCTTATATATCATTCGATTTGCACGAAACTTAGCATAGAGTATTGAATTAGGTCCAGAATAATGTGTGCTAAGTTTCGGGAAAATCGGTCTAGATTTAGATATAGCTCCTATATATATTTTCGTCCGATTTAAGGTAAATCGGTCTCCAAATCTTTAGCATAAAGTACTGAATTAGGTCAAGAATGACGTGTGCCAAGTTTCGAGGAAATCGTTTCAGATTTATATATAGCTCCCATGTATATTTTCGTCCGATATAAGGTAAATGGGTCTCCAAAGTCCCTATATATCTTTCGATTTGCACGAAGGTTGCCATAGGGTACTGAATTGGATCCAGATATATATTTTCGTCCGATTTAATGTAAATTGTGCACTAAAGAACCAAAGATTGGCCGACCCGCACACAATTTTGTAAAATGTACTGAAGTTACTATAACCTTTCGTATGTCAAGTTTTCTTGAAATTGGTTCAGATTTACATATAGCCTCTATATATACTTTCGTCCGATTTTAAATAAATGGTGTACTTTAGACCCATAGCTAGGCCGATTGGCAAAACGTACTGAAATTTATATAAATTAATATCGGCCAAGTTTCCTTGAAATCGGTTTAGATATAGATATAGAATAGCTTCCATATATAATTTCGACCTATTTATCTTGATTGTAAACCAAATAATCAATGGTTGCTTGATTGATATTACATTTTAAACAGTGAAGCATAAACAGTGAAGTTTGCTTAAAGTCTATTTACAAAGTATGGAATAGATTGTAGAATGGCATGTGTAAGGATTGATGTTAGTCGGTTTACTTTTATATAAAGATCGCATTTTTAAGTTCGTTCAATTTCATGTCAATGTTCCTTCAAAAAGACGGCATCTGTAAAGATACATATGTAGAATATCCCCAAAGTGGTGAAGGGTATCATATAGTCGGCCCAGTCCGACTTTACTACTTTCCTTACTGGTTTTCAATTATCGAATTTATTGGATAACATAGAATTTATACAATTTATTTGTTGGGACTTTATCCATCTGGTGCAAATATATATTACAAAGAATTGATATTTTATTTTTGTTTTGGTTTTTTTTCAAACAAAATTATTGGCCTTCATTGCATTAAACTATAACAAGAAATTATCTAATTATCTACTAAACATGTAGTGTTCATTATTGCTTATACGTAACAGATGTTTATGTAGTTAATTGCTTTCATATCAATTATACGCCGTGTGTTCTCAGTACTATTATTCAGTTTCGTGTTATAATCAGAACAAATCTAGTTAGGATGCTCTATTCGTCGTGGGCTGTTTGGTTTCAAATAAATACTCCAAAAATCTAAAAATATTTATACGGACTACTAAAGCAAAGCCTTTAAGGCGACAGTTGAAGAAAAATATAGAATTTAATAAAACGCAAATGAAAAAGAAAATCCAAAATTGTATAAAGACAAACCAGACAAGAATTTAACAATTGTTTGACACCACCAAAAACCTATACATGTAGAAGCTGTCTACTGATATGAGCAACAAGAAAAATTAAAAATCAGGAGCACCAAAAAAAAAAACTGTGCTGCAGCATACCAAATGATGGATACCAACGTTGCTCAACTACGTCCAGATTTAAATATAGCTCCCATACATAATTTTTTTTCTCGATTTAATAAAAATTTCCCCCGATTCCATCTCAATGGTCCTCCAAAGATGCATTGTCTGTTATATCTACAGGATAGAGGATATATACATATGGGCATCTCTTGTATGTACCAAATGTGATGAAGGGTGTCATGTAGTCGACCGTCCATCTTTTGAGCTTCCTTTAGTGGTTGTTGAGTCGAGTCATCCATGTCTATCGTTCAAAGGTAATGGTTCACTAAAAAGTCTATGTTTGTTCGATTTACACGAAATTTTACATTTCGTATTAAATTGAATCTATGAAAAGATGAATTTTACGCTTTGTTGGAATCTGTTTAGATTTAGATATAACCTACATTAAATATTTTTAAAATAATGTATGAAGTACCCAAAGTTTGTCCAATTGCGACGATTTATTCATGTTCATGTCCCGCCCTTCTTTGGAACCCATTTTACATGATTTTTATTCCGAGAACTGCAAATATAAAATTTATTTATAAATTATTCGTTTGAAATTACAAAATAAATTTCATTTGAGCTACCAGAAACAAATTACTCTTTAATTTAAACTTAAATACTACCTTGCGAAATATGAAAAAATTTATTTAGATTCTGTGAAACATAGGACCAATTTTTTACTTTTTCTTTTACTATTTTCACTGAGATTGTTAACTAGATTCGCTTGAATAAATCATAGTTGAAAAGAAATCCTGTTAAGAAAAATATATTTTTTTTTTTTTTTTTTGTTGCAAGTAAAAAACGTTTGTAGGTAAAATTCAACGTTCATGGTCTTTGGCAATGGAAAAGTATAATTGATGCTCAAGAATTGAGCATATCCATGTTACTCCAAGAAGTTCTTTCGAGCTGATTTTACTTCAAAATTGAAGACATAATACAAACCTAAGAATAACATACACCATGACCGGTTTGCAGACAAATTATGTTGGAAGATTTAAAAAGGGGGTAGCGCTTGTGTGATGGTAACTGGAAAACTGGTACAACTATCGCTTTTGGGCAGCATTCAAGTTTGATGAGCTATGACGGTGATTGAAGCCATTATAACTCACAGTTCCATAGGATGATGTTTCACAGCTATACAAAGATTTAAGTCTTCGATGTATTCATGTCGTTATTATCACACAAACATGTTCACGACATAATTTAATTTTCAGATTTTAAAAATCAATATTTCAATATTAAGCGATTGACAGGTATATGTTTTCAGTTAAAACATATGTAACACATTCACACAAGTAAATATTTTATATGTGACCTAATTAAATTTGATTCTGCCATCGTGATTATAACACATGACAACAACAGATTGAGTCTTATATTATCTGGTTTCTATGGTCTTATTCATCAACAACCAGTAAGGAAAGACTGACAAAATCTAAACCGATTCGAATCACATTTTATATTCGGCATGTTGCAGCAAAGCGCGCAGTCTGTATAGTCGGAAAAACATTGGCAGTTTGCAAAATTTGGTCCCAATCGGACAAACCTTCGAAGTTTGATGAACCCTTTACATAAAATCGGATAAAAATATAAAAGGAAGCCACATCTAAATCAGTTCAGATTTCAATAAAACTTAACACACTTTATTGCAAACTGTATATTCAACAGAAGAATGCTAACAGACGTCGCATTTTTGAAGGACCACTAACATGAAAATGGATCCAAAAACATGTCATTCTGCAACCTATACTAAAGTTCTCATTTGGTCAGATATAGTGTTGTTTCTTACAATGAGACAACATTATGTATATCACTTCAAAGTAAATATTAATCCGGGTGTCCGACTGGATAAACATGAGTAGTTTGGTGCACCATTTACTAAAAATCGGACGAAAAAACATATAAAAGCTATTTCGAAATCTTAACCGATTTCATCGAAATTTGTCACAGGTAAAGTTATACTAATTCCATTATGTTTTGTGCATATCGGCCACATTTTGAGTTCTTGGTGAATCATTTTGTATCAATCGGACCCACCTTGGTACAACATTTATACCAAATTTCTAAGTTATTATAACTTCAGTACTTTGTGCAAAATTTGTGTCAGTTTTGTGTAAAATTGGAAGAAAATAAATATGTATAAGCTTTATCAAAATCTGAACCGATTTCGACGAGACTTGCCGGAGATTAAATAATAATAACTACAGTTCATTGTGCAAAATTGGCTAATAATCGGAAAAAATATATAGGAGCTATATATAAATCTGAAGAGATTTTAATGAAACATAGCACACATCATTCTAGACTTAACTTATTACTCTATGCCAAAATTTCGTACAACTCGAAATATATATATATATATGTCACGAAACCTAACACACATCACTCTAGACCCAAGTCAGTACGCTGTGCCAAATTTCGTACAAATGGAACGATATATATATATATATATATATATATAACTGTCATGGGCCAAATAAGTGACCTATGACAAATTTCATCCAATGCGAATCATAAATACGACCTGTACATTGTTTACAATTTAACATGGGCAGACAGACGGACGTACGAACATGCATAAATCGACTTAGAAAGTGATTATATGCGTATTCTCAAAAGGGACCATTTGTCTATCTCGTTTCCTTTGGCCTGTTACAAACATATGCACAAAGACAAAACACTTTGTAATGGGTATAGAAATTTCGTATACAAAGTAGTAATGTCAAATCTTACAGCCTTACCTAAAATTCGACTAGCTCGTTCGACGTTTTTCACCACAAAGTAGAACACATGTATATATATGAATGTTACCGAAATACGTCGAGCGTACAAAATTTCAAGTTGAAAATTTTCAACTTTGACAGAACGTATTTTTTTGTATTTTGTTGAAAATAAAAACAAAACATACAGAAAATATGAAATTTCGAATGTGAACATAAAATATTTGGATTATTTAATAAATTTTCAACATTGTTTTGCGGATTGTATTATTTGCTTGAAGATATGGATTCGACGTATTTGGGTAATACGGCCGTACACAGCATTTTTGCCATAGCGGGGAAGTTGAATTTTTCTGTACGCCCCGTCGAATTATAGGTAACGTTGTTAAATTAAATTTTCGGAAAAATTTATGGTAATTTTGTCATGCATAATATTGACAGCTCATAATAAAGGAAAATTTTCTGTTGTATTGTGTAAAGTAATATTAAAATGTATGAAATTAATGACCGTTGGGGACTTGTATGTAATGCAATTGTAGATTGTCATAGACAAACCATTAATTATGTACGAAATCACAACCACATTATGACCACCACACATGAAATCGAACTGATTATGAAAGTAGCAATTTCAGTGACAGGTTAAACTGGTTAAATGAGACATAGTCCTGATTTAGATTAGGCGAGTTTACTTGCGGCAATTATTATCGTTCTCTTTTGAACTTGCTTCATGCGTCTATACAAGGCAATTCGGTTTCAAAAATATTTATTTTTTGACAATATTCTAGATTGGTATTTCAAATTACTGACACTATAAAAAAAATACAAAAAACGAATTGTCAGAAAATTGTCAGTACGAGCAATGTTTTTCAATTTCTATTCCCCTTGCCCCTTTCTCCAGCAAACAAAGACTTGCCGCAAGTAAACTCGCCTAATCTAAATTGGGACATACTGTCGAATGTGAGGACTCCAAAATTAATTGACCAAATTTGTATTGTCAATTTACACAGCAAATTCCACATATTTATTACGGTAAATTATTGAAATGCGTCTAAAGATTTAAAGCGGAAATACATTTCTAACCGATTTACCTAGTCAGCTGTTTTCAATTGAAATTGAAAAACAAGTTATAAACTTATTTTAATGTTTATAATTTTTTTTCAAATTCATATATTCCTATCGATGTGGCTGTAATTTGATGTTTTTGATGAATACAAAAACTTATTACCGGGATAGTTTACTAGCCCTGCTTTTCAACCTGTGTATATCCCGGCGAACATACATTATTCTATTCCCTACACCACACTGTGGTACAGGATGTTATGTCTCTGTCCATCTGTTTGCAACATGCAAAAAGAAACGAGATATACTTTTTAAGAATATACATTGAATAACTTTCTTAGGTGGCTGTTACCGCTCGCGAGTAACATGTGTTGTTTGGTGTACAGAGTGCCATTTCCGTTCACCTTTGCCTCTCGTATGACCTTTTCCAGCAGAATGTTAAGCAGGTCACACGACAAACTGTCAGCATGTCTGAATCTTCGCTCGGTATTGAAGACCTCCGAGAGGTCCATTCCCACTTTCACTGCTGACATTGTACCATTTAGAGTTATCCTGCATAGCCGTATTATTTTTGCAGGAATGCTGAAAGCAGACATGGCTTTAAATGTCTCTGAACGGATAGGGCTGTCGAATCCGGCTTTATAGTCGACGAAAAAGTAGAATGTGTCGATATGTTTCTCGTGGGTCTTTTTCAGGATTTGGGGCAGAATATACTATACTCTTTACGAGCATCTGACCACCAATCTTGAATAGTTCGGCTGTTAACCCATCGGCACCTGCTGCTTTATTATTCTTCAGACGATTTATTGTTATTCTGAGCTCTTCTTGGCTAGGTGGTATACAATTATGCCATCATCTCTAATTGCTTTTGGGGTATTGTCTTGACCGTTACTATTTAATACCATAAACTTTGCAAAATGCACTTTCCAGATCCTCAACACGCTATCAGTATATGTGTTTCCATCTTTATCTGTACAGGAGGATGTTACTGCACCAAAGCCTTCATTTTGGTGTTTCACTCTTTGGTAAAATTTCCAAACTTGATTCTGACTCCTGTACATATCAATTTTTTTCTGAAAATACGTTTCCCCTCTCTTCTTTTCTCCCGATAATTCTCCATCGTTTTTCGTTTTACTACTGACTGCCCTATAAGCTGCGTCTACTGGAGTGAATCTGGAGACGAAGTATTTTAATCTCCTATTAACCATAAATCCGCAGCCAAATTCATGTCTATATATAATACAGGGCGTAATCATCTGATTTCCTTACGCTAATCCCTTTCCATAGCATTTCCTATAAGGCACAAATATCGGCTTTCTACTTCTTGAGTACATCCGGCAAAGCGAAAACTGTGCATGTACAACGTGCACACATTCCATGTTCAGATTCGCAGATCGTGGTCCTTTAAACGTTTGCGGCTTTCGTCAACATTGGGGAGTTTGGTTTTCTTTCTCGTTGCTTTTTCATATTAAGAAGTGTTTTCCGATTGTGGGCAACTAACGGATACCTCAACCAATTTCTTATAGTTCTTATGACCCTTCTATTTCACTATTTCAACGGACGTTGATAGTAGCTACCCCAGGTAACACCGCGGGGATGTCAGTGTCCACAATTAAGATGAAAGAGGTACCAAGATAAACCAGTGCTTAGCTATGTCAAAGAAAATCAGAGCCGTTGTTTGATATCTATCATCCCGCACATTTCATAATGGTTAATTATTTATGATTACACAACACTGTGACCAAATTCATTTTGAATTTATTGGAATTTTTAAGAATTCATTTATTCAAAAATCAAACTGGGAAAATATATTTTGTCAAAACGAAATTAATTGTACGTACACCTCAAGAGCATAAGTCGAAATATTATTGTACAGAAAAAATAAAATAAAATTGAAAATCATTTTTGGAATCCAACAATAAATTGAGCCTAGAATGATGTCTACCAAGTTTCGAGAAAATCGGTCCAGATTTAGGTATAGCTCCCATATATAGTTTCGTCCGATTTCATGTAAATGGTGCCCCAAAGTCCCTATATATCTTTCGATTTGCACAAAATTTGGCATAACGTACTGAATTGAGCCTAGAGTGATGTCTGCCAAGTTTGGAGAAAATCGGTCCAGATTTAGATATAGCTCCCATATATAGTTTCGTCCGATTTCATGTAAATGGTGCCCCAAAGTTCCTATATATCTTTTGATTTGCACGAAATTTGGCATAACGTACTGAATTAAGCCTAGAATGATGTCTACCAAGTTTCGAGAAAATCGGTCCAGATTTTTAAATCTCCCATATATAGTCTCGTCCGATTTCATGTAAATGGTGCCCCAAAGTTCCTATATATTTTTCGATTTGCACGAAATTTGGCATAACGTACTGAATTGAGCCTAGAATGATGTCTACTAAGTTTCGAGAAAATCTGTCCAGATTTAGATATAGCTCCCATATATAGTTTCGTCCGATTTCATGTAAATGGTGCACAAAAGTTGCTATATATCTTTCGATTTGCACGAAATTTGGCTTAATGTACTGAATTGAGTCTAGAATGATGTCTGTCAAGTTTCGTGAAAATTGGTCCAGATTTAGATATAGCTCCCTTTTATTATAGATTGATTTTAAGTAATTGACGTACTAAGGAACCAATAGGAACGAAACGTTCTGAAATTAGTATAACCTAACCTGTGACAAGTTTGTTTGAAATCGCTTAATATTTGGATAGGAAGCTCTATCCATATATATTTTCGCCCGATTTCAAGTTAATTGCGCATCAAACTCCTCATGTTAGTCAGATTGACATCAAATTTTGCACAACGTACAAAATTGAGCATAGAATTACGTAGTTGCGTTTTCTAGAAGTACAGACATAGCCCAACGGATGACCTATTTATATTTGTTTGAAGTCGATTGACATACTTTTTGGATAGATCTAGGTAGATTCACATTTAGATAAATATCACATATTTTATTTCATCCAATTTCATGTTAATAGTCCTGTTTAATATACCCATAGTGGTGAGGGGTATCATATAGTCGGCCCCGTCCGATTTTACTACTTTCCTTACTGGTTTTAATTGAATTTACAATCCGTGTTATTGGTTTATCTATTATCTCCGATTCTTCAGCCGATACGCTAATGCAACACATTTGAAATTTCAATAAGAAATTTCAAATGTGTTGTACACAATTTGGAATAATTTTGAAATATTCGTCCGTTCGATTTGATCCAAACTTCGAATAGTGTAATATGTTTACAATAAATTGTAGTCTTAGGTCATGTCTGCAAGTGTATACATAAATCGACCTCACTCGCATTTACACAAAATTTTGAATGAAACTAGATCAAGTCATAGGAGATGTCATGTCGATATACTACATAGATATGAGTTTTTAATTTGCTCCAATTTTTGTATAGCATTATATGTATAGCAAAGCTATGAGCAGTATTGGATAAAAAACCAAAATAGTGAGGATTTTATACAGAAGTGACTACTATTTCACATTTTCATTCGGTAGACAATATCTTGCGATTTGTTTATGTATGAAAAAGTGACTGATCCTGTCGTTTTCATTTTTTTGCAATAGTAAAATATTATATTTGAGGATTTAAGTCGTAGGCAAATTGTTGAGTTTAAATGTTATTGAAGATACGTTTCACCCCCCGACTTATTGTCATTTTCTGTAGTATTGACGTATTTTATTTGATAATAATCAACACATCGAAATATTCTATGAAATTGCAATTGTATGAAATATAAGTGCCATAGTCTTGTACATATTATTCATCATATTATGAGCCGTTTATATACGGCAAATAGGTGATGCTTTTCGTTTTGTATTGAAATACCGCATTGCAACAAAGGAAACAATGAAATTCCCCACTCAAAAATGTTGAAAATTTGACGTTTACTTCAAATGGGTGTACTTTTCCACTCAAATATAATGTTTGCGGTCTTACAACAAGATCCGAATTGTCAGTAAATTATTACAGATATTTAAAATGATCATCACGTTATTTTTTGAATTCTTCAATCTTTTGTATTTTATATTTAAGATGATAAATGTCATAAGGAATATAGAATAATTTAGAATGAGGATAAATTGTTTTATAATGGCTATGCCAAAATTTCGATATTCGAATTACGTCGATATCAGAATTACATAGTCGATGTCGTAAAGTATAGACTGATAAACCGTATGTGTTTCTACCAATATCCGCGCTTGCTCTTCCACATTAAGCCTACAATTTTGTTATAATTAGCCAAAGGTTAAACACGAATTTCAATATTCTAAATACTTATTTAAACAAAAGGAAGTCCTAAACGATACATTGCTGGTCCATGCGGTTACAAACATCTATATTAGGCCAGCACATACACGTACCGGCCATCATACATTTTGCTTTTTAAAGCAATTACAAATACATATTTCAAAAAAGTGCATTCATATGACTGTTAAATTTAAGCAGAAAACAGAAAATCCTATTCATGCAATTTTTTGTGTTGGAATGTATTTTTTCACTTCACATTACTTACATCAGTTGCATGGACGTTTTTATTACTTCTATTTGCTCTTGCCGAGTTTTAAGGGGATTTCTTGTATCGGGTTTGTTTTTCATTTCGTTTTATTTTAGAAATTCTACAGACAAAAACTACATACATATTTTGGCTTTATTTGTTTTGAAGTTTATTTCATTTGATTGCCTTTCGTTGCATTTTTATGAGTATGCGTGCTTTTGTACTTCTATTATAGAGTGATTGTTAATTGCCTACTTTATGGCTTCCTCAGAACAAATCCTCTTAAGGTTTTAAAGGAATACTAAAGGTAAAGTCTATTTAAAAGATTTTATATTTTTTGAAAGTGAAGGGTATTTTTATACCCTTCACCACACTGTGGTACAGGGTATTATGTCTTTGTGCATATGTTTTTAACAGGCAAAAGGAATCGAAATATACCCACGGTTCCTTTTGAGAATATGCATAGAATCACTTTCTGAGTCGATTTATGCATGTCCGTCCGTCTGTTGATGTTAAATTGTAAACAAAGTACATTTATGATCCGATTTGGATGAAATTTGGCACAGCTCACTTATTTGGCCCAAGGACGAACCCTATTGAAATTTGAAAAAATCGGTTCAGATTTAGATATAGCTCCCATATATATTGTCGTCCGATTTAAGGTAAATTGTGTACCAAAGTCCCTATATATCTTTCGATTTGCACGAAATTTGGTATAGCCTACTGAATTAGGTCTAGAATGATGCGTGTAAAATTTCATAAAAATCGGTTCAGATTTAAACATAGCTACCATATATAGTTTAGGCCGATTTTAGGTAAATGGTGCACCATAGTCCCTGAAAATGATTTGATTTGCACGAATTTTGGCACAGCGTATTGGATTAAGTCTAGAATATCTTGTGCTAAGTTTCGAGAAAAATCGGCTCAGACTTAGATATATCTCCCATATATAGTATCGCCTGATTTTGGGTAAATGGTGTACCAAAGTCCCTACATATCTTTCGATTTGCACGAAATTTGGTATAGCCTACTGAATTAGGTCTAGAATGATGTGTGCTAAGTTTCGTGAAAATCGGTTTAGATTTTGATATAGCGCCCATATGTAGGTTCGTCCGTTTTAAAGTAAATGGTGTACCAAAGTCCCTATATATCTTTCGATTTGCACGAAATTTGGTATTGCCTACTGAATTAGATCTGGAATGACGTGTGCTAATTTTCGTGAAAATCGGTTCATGTTTAGATATAGCTCCCATATATAGTTTCGCTCGATTTTAGGTAAATGGTGCACCAAAGTCCCTGCAAATCTTTTGATTAGCAAGAATATTGGCATAGCGTACTAAATTAAGTCTAGAATGACGTGATGGGTTCAAGCAAATTGTACACTAAAGATCCATAGCATAGTTCGATTGACTATGGTATGGATCTCTGGCAGGTTTGCTTGAAATCGGTTCAGATATAGATTTAACTTAGCTTCCATATATAATTTCGACTTATTTATGTTAATTGTACGCCAAATGTTCAATGGGTGTCTGATTGAGATTAAATTTTAAACAGTACAGCGACGCACAGTGTCACGACCGCGGCCAAAAATGGTCAAAACCAAGTACCACGGAGGACAAATTTTTTGATGAGGATTGATAGAAAACACTCCAATTAGAATAAATATGAAGTTTTATATCGATATGTCGAGTAGTTTTGTCTCTACAAAGGTTCGAATCTGATAATTATTTATAAACTGATTTTTTACCCTATTTTTGAAAAAATGGTTGAGTTTTTCTGATGCTCAAATATTTGAATATTCAAATTAACGGTTATTATAAAAGTGTTTATTTTGGTTGCTATGGATGTAAAAACTAGGATTCGCTTTAGTTTGTATGTATATAGATATCATATGGTGTATACAGTCGTCCATACTTGTAGTACTTAGTTCTTCAAATTTGTAAAACAAATTTTGAAATTAGTGAAGCAGAAAAAAAGTTTAAAAAAGTTTAGCTCTAATTTTTATACCCTACACAACTATGTTGTCAGGGTATTATAGCTTTGTGCAGCCCCAAGAGTTTGTAACGCCGCGAAATATTGGTCCTAGACCCACCTTTAAGTATACCGATCGTCATATCTCGACTATCTGAGCCCATCTAGACATGTGTGTCCGTCTATCCATTATATTTTGTAAACACGATACAGGCCACAGTTTTGGACCAATCTTCACGAAATTTCGCAGGTAGGATAAGTTCTGCCCAATGAAGACCCCTATTGTTTTTGGTAAAGATCGGTTAATATCTAGGGGATGAAATGGACCAAATACTTAATTTTTATCGTTTTTTCTGGTCGCATCGCATATTTAGCGGGTCAAATGGACCCTGACTTTTGTGTGAAAAATTACAAAATTTTTATTCTATAGCGTATAGATTCACACCTGGTCGTATGTACTCAGATGTGGGAGTTACACTTAAACATTTACAGGTGCTTATGTATTCAGATATTATTTAGTAACCATTTACCACACTAGAGGGCGGAAATATAGCTCTGGTAGCTTTAAAATTTTCCATGAAGTTCCAGTTATGGTCAAGGATAACGCCTGTAATTTTCGGTGACGATCAGATAATTATATTGTGATGAAGTGGAACGAAAACTTAATTTTTTGTGTTTTTTCGAGTCGATCCATATGCTCCAATGGGAATAAGAAGATCACAACACAAGGGAGGGGAATCTGGACAAGTAATTAGAAGGGCTGTACTGAACATTAGTAATACTTGTCGGCCTCTAGTTGGTCCAGATGTTTCAAATATCGCGAGATATTGCCCAAGCTCAGAATATAAATCCACAGAAAGTTAATTTTTCGTGGAAGTTGTGTAGGGTATCATATGGTCGGCCCCGTCCGACTATACTGCTCCGCTCACTGGTTTTTATTTGAGTGGTGAAAAGTGTGGTATTTAAGGAATAAAAAAATTAGCTGCGGAGTCCTGCGATCCTAAGAGTTATTTAACTTTTTTGGTGACCACCTTATGAAAAAATATGGCATATTCACGAAATGGTTAGAAGAGAATGGTCAAATATGTTATTTATACAATTAAATAAGTTATTGAGGGTCAAATAGGAAGGAGAAGATGGATTCAGAACATAGTAATAATACAATATTTTACATAAAATATGCATTTAAGTGGTAGAAACGTTATTCGAAGCGGAGATATGGGAGAATTGGTTTTAAAATATAGCTTTTAAATAATTTTTCAGTCAGTTTGAAGATTATACTTATTTATCAGATCATTTGAGACATAATCATATAATCTAAATTTAGAGGTCGCACATGAATTACGTTTGTGGAAAGTTCATACAGAAAAATATTAGTTCATGGCATGGAATGTGCAAAATGCAGTACAATACCTTTTGAGCGACTTTCACAAGATGCTAACAAGTCATGCCAACAAATAATTAGTAGCAGCCCGAACTTTTGTTAAAGCCGAGTTAAATAAGAATTTTATTTAGTATTTTATATTACAATCCGACCTTGTAATATCCTAAACAGCCATAAAGTAAAGGCCCGAGATTATAACGTGGAAGATACTAAATCGTACATATGGGAAGACAATATCATATATATATATATATATCTGATGTGTGTTTTCAAAATGGTATGAATGATAAAAAAGTAATTTATTAGTTACTAAAGAATATCAAATATTTATACCCTACACAACTATGTTGTCAGGGTATTATAGCTTTGTGCAGCCCCAAAAGTTTGTAACGCCGCGAAATATTGGTCCTAGACCCACCTTTAAGTATACCGATCGTCATATCTCGACTAGCTGAGTGGATCTAGACATGTGTGTCCGTCCGTCCGTCCGTCCGTCTGTCCATTATAATTTGTACACGATACAGGCCACAGTTATGGACCAATCTTCACGAAATTTTGCATGTAGGATGGGTTCTGGCCAATGAAGACCCCTATTGTTTTTGGAAAAGATCGGTTAATATTTAGGGGATGAAGATGAAGAGAATAAGCATGCATGTTTTGATAAAGATCGGTCAATATTTAGCGGGTCAAATGGACTCCGACTTTTGTGTGAAAAATGACAAAATTTGTATTCTATGGCATATATATTTACTCCTGGAGGATGTAGACCCCAGGAGTTGATAGCATATCCAAGAGGAGTGGTTGGCCTTTAAATTGATATCAAATATAGTGATGTATCTACTCAGATGTGGGAGTTACAGTCAAATATTTACAGGTGCTTACGTATTCAGATATTATTTAGTAACCCATTACCACATTAGAGGGAGAAATATCGCGCTGATGGCTTTGAAATTGTTCATGAGGTTCCAGTTATGGTCAAGAACAACGCCTATAATTTTCGGTGATGATCAGATTAAAATTTTGGGATGAAATGGACGGAGAATATAATTTTTTGTGTGTTTTCGAGTAGAGTATAATCCAAAAATCACAACACAACCCACCGTGAAGGTAATCTGGACAAGTAATTAGAAGGACTGTACTGAATATTCGAAAATAGTAAGGAAGAGGTGTTGTTAACCTCTAATCGGACAAGAGGGGGGCAAATATCACGAAATATTACTCAGACTCGGAATAAACATCCTCAGAAAGTTAGAGTTCGTGGTAGTTGTGTAGGGTATCGTATGGTCGGCCCCGTCCGACTATACTGCTCCGCTCACTGGTTTTATATTATAATAAAAATAACAAAAATAAAACTACTATACTTAATTTAGCTGCATATAACGATTTTATAGAACAGAAAGTTAAACTTTTAGGGACTTTTGGTATGGTAGGTACCTGAAATATGGGCCAACAACTAAATTACAACACCTATTACTGTCTTCGCTCAAACTTGATGTAATTTGGACGAAGACATGGAAATTTTCATGGAATTTGGATGAATATAAACAATCTATAGGTCCAAAAAGCGGATTTTTCAGGACCCTTTGTATGAGAGGTATATCAAATTTTTGGTCAGTTGCTTTATAGGCCTAATTAAATGTAAATTGCCAATTTTCATTGAATTTGGTTGAATATTAAAGATTATATAGCCCAAAATAGTAAAATTTTCAAGACCCTTTGTATGGGAGGTATATCAAATCTTGGTCCGATCTACCCAGTTTTTGGTCAGTTGCTTTATAGGCCTAATTTGAATTTGTTTGAATATTAAAGATTTGAATATTAAAGATTTTATAGGCCAAAAAGGGTGACATTCTCAAGACCCATTATATGTTTATATGAACATAATGCAACGTATTTTCGGATACATATGTAAAATATACTCAATGTGGTGAAGGGTATCATATAGTCGGCCCAGTCCGACTTTACTACTTTCCTTACTGGTATTATTAAGGTCTTGGGAAATTTTAAAGAAATGTATAACATAAAATGCTCAAATATAATTTTATGCCTTACCAAAAAATAATAATAGAGATAGATTTTTTAGACTAAGCCTATAGTCTTGTGGAAGGTCTGGATTTGTGAAACCTTTTATTAGAAGGTTATGAAAAGTACTGATAGGTACTAAAACAAACAAAACTTTTAACAATTAACCCAACAAATTGATAAAGATATTTGGTCAGTATTGGCGTGTATTTATATAATAAGGCTAATCTTATGGAAATGTGAGAGAGGTACGAAAAGAACTAAACAACGCCCAGACCAAACGTCTACTATTACAAGCTTGAAATTGGAATTGGTGGAAATCTTACTGTAAAGGTATTAGAATTACTTAAAGTGGCAATCGCCGTCTAGACTACATTGATCTTTTGGACGTGGCGTCCGACTGCAGCATACTGATTAGTATGTGTTAATTTTCCTTCAACTCAAATCAGATTTACATATATCTGCATACTATTGGTTAAACATGTGCATATTTTATTTCGTCCGATTTCATGTCAAGGGTTCTCCAAAGATACTCACACTGCGTTTACTCAATCGACTGTTTATAGTAGGTAAACGATCATAATCATTGTTATGCTTAGAACAAATCGGTATATATTAGTGTACCTTTCAATAAGCATCTTAGGAGCATATCAAAGTGGCGAAGGGTCCAAATATAGGCCAAATGAGAGAAATATTCTGGCTTCATCCAAATACATATGACGCCTCCGAACTATAGTATGCTAAGTCTGAAAAGTGAGCTTTTCAGTAGAAGCTTTTAAAGTATGGAAGTTTCTTTAATCGTACGTGCCATGCTAAGTACATTTTTGCTTATAACTTTGGTTTGGATTGGCCGATGATTACCAAAATTTCAGTGAATTTAAATTAAGGACTGTAGTATCTAAAAACGTGAAGAACTTTAAAACATGCTAAGTCGACTTAGCATACTATGGATCGGAGGCGTCGACATGTAAACATACGAGTATTGATTTTATTTGATAAATTTCTCTGTTTAAAGGGATGATAAAATTAAACAAAAAAAAATTGATTTCCTTACACATATCCACTACCGCAATGACCTTCGTGTAGACTTATGGGCATGGTCCCAAACACATATCGTCGGTACGACACCAAAGCATATTTTGAAGCGAGAGGTGAATATGCAAATTCTTAAACATAAAATCTTCTGCCAACTACAAGAATGAAACTCCCGAGAAATATTTTTGGAGGGCGATTAAAAAACAGGTTAATAAATTTAATTTCGCTTCCGACGGATTTTGTTAGAACAAAAGATACATGGTTAACCTAATTTTTTTGGTAACAATAAATATAACGGAAAGAGGGAGTTATGCAAGACATCATGATGTTGTTGGTTTTTTGTTAATCATAATATTTTTTTTTATCAATAATTGGAAATGTTGTGAAAACATTGATTGCTAAATTTTAATATAATTGCATTGCATTGACTTATGTCCATGGAGATGTACCATTTCATTTGATGAAATTGCAATTTTGTTATATATTTGAACTGATCAATATATATATATATATATACATACATATATAAGCATCACACGATGGGATAATGGAGATCTTCCTAACTGTTTTTGTACTGCTGCATTTACATTTTGGCAACCGACAATGTCAAAAATGATATATTACGCTTTTTATATTCAGAATATAGCCATTTCACAAAACCATAGCAGACACAATAATAATATAACAGCGGAATTGTTGAAGGAAAATCCTAGTTATCAGGAAACGAATGTAATGTCGTACAACATGAATGGTTAGGAAAGTGGGTCACAAAAAAGGAGAGTGTAAATTTGAGTTTTGCTTAAATTTTTAGAGTCTTACTTAAAAATTTAAGCTTATCACTTAATATATATATTTATATATATGCCTTTTTCTACAAAGTTAATTATTAATATATCAGATGAAGATAAATTAGCTTTATCTTAGCTGGAATGCCAAAATACAGCCACCTTAGGTGGGAAAAATTAAAAATACAACAAATTGCAAGCTTCAAGACAATTTACCAAAAAATTTTGTTATTGTTTTGTTGTTGTTTTTTGTAATTAAAGAAAAGTTCTTATTTTTGATGGCGGATGACTCCTCACTGGAACATCGGAATCCGAAAATTCAAACGGTGTTAGAAAGAGTACATGTCTGACTCTGGTATGAACTAGGATTATTGACATCGCTCTAAAATTAACAAAATGGTGGACCGTTGAAAAAATATTTTTGGAAAATCGCCGATTTTTGACCAAAAACCAAGTTAAACAAGTGAAAAAGCGTTAAGTTCGGCCGGGCCGAACTTTGGATACCCTCCAGCATAGATATACTGACAGGAACTAGAAATGAAAATATGGGAAACATACCAAGAAGTGGACCTATACCGACATTTCTAAAAAGGGATTATGTAAACCATAATAAAAAATTCAGTAATTTTTAATGGATAATTATACACTGTGGCTAATTAAAATATCGATTCTAGAACACATGTATCTTTATACCAAATGCGCTTCAAAAAATTTAGATTTCATCCAAACTTTGTCCATCTTATTATTTCTTCCAATCTTAGTTCAAATTCCAAGATGGGGAATATCGGTCAACTTTGCCTGGAACCTCCATACAGGGACTAGGTCTTAATGCGGGTTATAGCTCATTATCGAACCTTACGTTCTACTTTTTTATCTCGAAATCCTCCGCAGGTGAAATGATTACATCAGAGTCTTAGAACCAAACTTAAAACGCGGAACAAATCAGATTACCATTTTAATATAAAAAAGGGGGTTATATGGGGACTACCCCAAAATGGGGGCGAATATTAATAATTTTTGGTAGGGAGATTTGGTACCATATACGACTACAAAATACCAATTTGCAACAAATTCGGTTGAAAAACGCGCTCAAGAACCCCAAAATACCGAAAATTGGGGGTACCCTTATATGGGGGCTATCCGAAAAAATGGACCTATATTCATAATTGTTTGTGGAGAGATTTGGCACCTATTAAGATCTCAAAATACTAAATTACAGCTATTTCGACGGAAAAACACATTCAAAACCCCCAAAATACTGAAAATTAGAGGTACCGTTATATGGGGGCTACCAGAAAAAGTGGACCTATACTTATAATTTTTTGTGGAGACAATAAGAACTCAATGTAGCAAATTTCAGCGAATTCGGTTGAAAAACGCGCTCAAGAACCCCAAAATACAAAAAAAATGGGGGTACCCTTATATGGGAGCTTGCCTAAACGTGGACCGATGAAGCCCATCTTCGAACTTGATCTGCCTGCAGACAAAAGACGACTCTATGCAAAATTTTGTCGATCTGTCTCAATTCGTTTAGACGCTAGAGTGATTACAACAGACAGACGGACAGACGGACAGACAGACAGACGGACATGGCTATATCGTCATAGCATTTTACGCTGATCAAGAATATATACTTTATATGGTCGGAAATAATTATTTCGATGCGTTACAAACGGAAAAACAAAACTAATATACCCTCCATACTATGGTGGAGGGTATAAAAATAAGGAAGATCTTCACCGATTGGCTTTATCCTAGTTCATACGATAGCTATACACTCACGGAGAAACGTTGCAAAATTTGGAACCGATTGGATTATTAGTTTTTGAGTTATAGTGCCCGCCATTCGCAAAAAAATGTTTAGAGAAAAACGCGTTTAAAGTTTGAGAAGCCCTTCAGCCGTCACTTGATGCTGACACAATAAATCGGCTAAATCTTCAAAAGTTCTTGAGATTTTCACTTGAAACTTTGTAGAGACATTGTTTAATCAGTGTAGATTCGAATTATATCAACAAAAAATTTGACCCCGTGTATCGAATAGCGGATATAAATTTTGCTATAAATCGTTTTCCATAAATTTGTCCCATGGTACACAGACGACTCTAAATCTGTCCGGATGAAATTAAATTTAGCATATGGTGCTACGATACATATGTAGAATATACCCAAAGTTGTGAAGGGTATCTTATAGTCGGCCCAGTCCCACTTTACTACTTTCCTTACTGGGTTCTCCATGTATTATTCATAATATACATACATATGTGAAGACGTTCTCATACATTTAGTACTACCCTGCAAGCATTTGAAATTGAGTTTTTTCTTCCAAGAGAAAAAAGTGTCATTTTCGTAACTTCCTTCCTTTAAAAAACGATTTACAATAACAATTGGATTGCACTTTTACATTTTACTTCTTGTAGTAACATTTTTTTCGTTACTTCATTTCGACATAAAAGCAGATTAATAGCAGATTAATAGTTAATTTTATTTATTAGACCTTTACTGGGCAGTGATGATCATCGGTGACAATCGCTTTCTTATCGAAAATGATAAAGTTCACGTGAAGAGTTGTACCACGCCTGCGTTACTACAAACTTTATCGCCTACCAAGTAGTATCGTGGACGTGGTACAAGTCTTGCCGTGAACTTTATCATTTTCGATAAAAAAGCGATTGTCGCCGATGATGCTATACCAGAATTCAAGTGACTGTTTCTTTACATAGGCGATAAAAAATGCTTGCAGGCTAATTAAAATCCAAGCCTTTATCCCCAATGAATACTAGCTATTACAATACGTTGTAAGTTTAGATGTAGACAGTTCAACAATTCACTGTCAGGTTTAATTAAAATTTGTTTGTTTGAGGAGAAAGGTAAAGCTAATTAATTTATAACCATTTATTAATAAACAAAGCGTGTTGCTATGTAAAGCGTGTTGCTACAATATGTAAAGCGTGTTGCTACAATAAGTTGGAAATACTTTAAATGTCATAGGGCCAATTTGAATATTCGCAAGCGGTGCTCTTAGTTTAATTCACGAAGGAAAGTTAAAAATTCAGACGAAGCCCAAGTTATGATACCTGAATATATATGCAAAATTACTCGACATTGGACATAGAGTCTTTGGTGTACTATTTGTGTGAAAGCTCGAATATATTTCTTCGTCCGATTTAATGTAAATGGGGCACAAAAATCCCTATATATACTTCAATTCGTACGAAATTTGGCAGAGCGTACTGTCTTAGGTCTTGAGTAATCTCTGTTTACTTATATAGAAGATACTCAATGCGGTAAAGGGTATCATTCTGGGACAAATATTCCAAAAAATTATGTTTTATTTCCAAAATTATGTGTGGATATGAAATGTAAATTTTAAAAACAATTTCCATCGAAATCTATAAAATTGTTTAATATTTAATATAATTTTTTTTAAGCACGTTTACAAAATGTTACCTTATTTCACATGTACATATTGTGTTAACCTTGAACTATTGTGGTTTGCTATGTTGTTGGAAAACACGTATTAAGGTCGTTATTTACAATTTATTACTGTTTTGCTCTCTGTGGTCTTTCTGCGGTTTTATTTTCTGTTCTGTTTTCAAAACTCAATAAATCATTTAAACGTGATGTTTTATTTACATCAACATTTTCAACCAAAAATGGTATGTTTAAAAAACAACAATTTTAATTTGTAGACATGTTTAAATTATTATCTATATATATAAAACAGAAAAAAATGTATTTGTTTGTTTGTGTGTATGTTCCCGATAGACGCAGAAACCGCTGAACAGATGTTAATGAGATTTGCACAGAATGTCATGACATGCCCTGAAAGTAACATAGGCTAAATAAACTCCAAAAATTCCTCGTGGTTGCAGAGTTATAGTATCAATAGTAAACATACCTCAAAATTCCGGAACATGTAATATGCAATATATGTCTTCAAAATTTGTCTGAATAAGGTTGATGTAAATACACATCATCCATACAAAAGTGAGCGCGGTACATTAGGGGGAAATGCAATCCTCATTGCATTTAAATGATCTACATATAGAGAATAAAAAAATGTTTGTTTGAAAAGTCAAAAACCGCTGAATAGAGTTTACTGAGATTTTTACAGTACCTGATGCTACCCAATAGAAAGAATACTGGGTAGATAAAAACCTAAAATTCCGCGTGGATATCGAGTTATACCATCAAAAGTATTCCCAACTCAGAAATAACATAGAAATTCTATGCTTATATCTTAAGAAGGGTTCCAGATTCCCACTTCAAAATTTGCCTGAGGAAATTGGTTACAAATACGCATTATCCCTATAAAAATTGGCGTGAAACAATGGGGAGATCTTACTCCCAATTGAATTTAATTTCTCTATATATATAGAAAAAAAATGCTTTTGGTTGTAGACACAAAAATCGCTGAATTGACTTGGCAGAAATTTTCGCAGTCACTCATGCCATCCCATGGAAGTAAGATAGGCAAAATAAACTTCAAAAAACCGTAATCATACCTCTGAACTAATATTCATTTTCTATGAACATATTAGAATATCTTGAAAAAATCTGTTCATAAAAGTATGTATGATACTCAGATAAGTACAAATCCAATCTTAAAATACCAGGAAGTAAAAATTGGTCCAAATTTTCGACTCATAATTTGTTGCCTTATTATGTTATTAACAGTAATGATAAAAAACCACCAGTTCAGTAATTCCGCGAACGTCTGCTGTTATCTCTACATTATCTTCACATAATTTAATAAAATTTATGCAAATTGAAAATTATTGACATTATAATTTTTACATTTTGTAATTTTGGAAAAAATTCAGTTAAGGAACTTTTTTGTTTTGTTTTGAATTTCAATAATTCTACAACCATTGGGGAAAATAAATATGAATGCAATAAAAGTATGAATCAGCAATAATTGGGAGATATCCAGCAGCGAAATGCTGATGCTGGATTAAAAGTTATAAAAATCTGAAATCTGTGGTGGGTTATCATCATAATTGAACTCAAAACAAAATGCGTCCATTACGTATTAAGTTTAGTTTTTTTTTCGAAGATGTATAGAGGGAACGACTAACTCAATTGCCACAAATTCTATCTCCGGACTTGATCTGGGTTTTCTTAAAAATACTAAGGTATGTACAGTTAAGACCAAGACTAAATCTAGGTTCGGCAAAAATATTATAATGTGATAAAGCATTCTTTTGAAAACCTTAACAGGAATTATACAACAGGGATCTTAGCGATATCAATCGGAGCGAGGGAGGGATCCCAGCCACATAATGGGGAATCAGTTGAGAATACAGACATAATGGTTGGAGGTAATGGGAATGAATGATTTTGTTGGTCTTTGAACGATTAATGATAAACATGTAAATATTGGAGAAAATATATTAGTGTATAATGCTATTGAGATAAGTCAATCCAAATTTTTTTTAATGTCACCACTGTTAATCAATGATTATTTAAAAATGTATTTGTAATCTACTGAATCGAATAACTTATTCATTAACCAGCTGCTACGATATAATTACTGATATTACACTACGAAATATCTATAGCCGAACAGTAATCTTCGAATTTGGCTACTATAAAAGCTATATCATAGCTTTTAACTGCATACATATAGTTTTCTACGTGAACTTTCCCATGTTAATCACTTTAGTAGGGGCAGCGAAGCGCCACGGGTCCAGCTAGTATTTTATAAAAATGTGAGAAAAAAGTTATAATTGTAATAAATTAAGTGGAAAGTACCATTTAAAAAAAATCGACATTGCCGAACTTTTTATGACATACACAACGTTGTGTGCATCTAAAAAAATTCTTAAATCGACCGGTGAATAAAGTGGTAAATATTTTCTTATTTACCATGTATTCAGTATTCCAAATTATATCAACTTCGACCAAAAAATTCGGTAAAAAAACTTAATAATACCGAAAATGGGACAGGAGCTTTACGTAGGGGTGATATCAGAACTTGAACCTATATGGACAAGTTTTGATATGTGTTTTACCTCCAATATATCGGAACTCAACATACTGAAAAGGGGTGGCATTACATTTATATGGGGCTATATTGATAATTTTTCTGTTAACATGTCTGTCAGCCTTCAAGAACCCTCTATGGAAAACTACAGTCACATCGGTTGGAAAATTTAGTTTATCTCTTCTAAATACCGAAAATGTGCCGATACTAAAACTTATCTGAATCTTTAACTTGTATACAGATCAATTTTGGTAGAAAGATTTGACACCCCACGATTTGGTTGAACCACGTACCCAAACTTCACAAATACCAAATATTGGGAGCACCTTAATATGGAGCTGCCCCACACAGTGGACCAATATTTGTAGTTTTTATACCCTCAGCCTTATATCTAATGAGGGCATATTCACATTGATACGGTGAAAATGTGCCTTATAGAAATATTGGTTTTACACCCCATGTTTGTATGGACAAAATCCGTTTCAGAAAATTTGGTGTCGATTTAAAAATGTCCGTCCGCCTGTCTGTATGGGCGGCGATAACTCTCAAAGAGAGCAACAACTTTCGTCCAAATTTGCAATTGGTAATAATTCTTCCAAACTTAGTTTAAGTTCGAAGATGGGGAATATCGGTCCACTCCCCACAAAAAGGGGAAAATTGTGTTAAAAAATAATTTTATAATATCTTGCAAACGGGCTATCCGATTTGAACCAAACTTTGCACAACATATTATCTTTCCGAAGTCTAGAAGATAACACCTGTTGGTCGATATTTTATAAACTTAAAAATTTAAATTAAGTGGACCCCCCCATTCTCGGAGTCAAATTTTTTGTTGACTTAATTCCAATCTACACTATCTCAAGAATGTCCCTGCAAAATTTTAAGTAAAAATCTCAAGAACTCTTGAAGATATAGCCGATTTATTGTGTCAGCATCAAGTGACGGCTGAAGGGCTTCTCAAACTTTAAACGCGTTTTTCTCTAAACATTTTTTTGCGAATGGCGGACACGATAACTCAAAAACTAATAAACCAATCGATTTCAAATTTTTACACGTTTCTCTGTGAGTGTATAGCTATCGTATGAACTAGGATAAAGCCAATCGGTGAAGATCTTCCTTATTTTTTAACTTGGTTTTTGGTAAAAAATCGGCGATTTTTTAAAAATATTTTTTCAAAGGTTTACCATTTTGTTAATTTTAGAGCGAAGTCAATAATCCTAGTTCATACCAGAGCCAACCATGCACTCTTTCTAACGCCGTTGGAATTTTCGAATTCCGATGTTCCAGTGAGGAGTTATCATGCCCGCCATCAAAAATATGGACTGTTCTTTAATTACAAAAAACAACAACAACAATTTTTTGTAAATTATTTTTCTTCTCTTTTAAATCTTCAGTTATATATGTGCAAAGTTACAAACCTTAACAAGCATTGGTATTGATTTACCAGCCCATTGAAAATCTTGAAAAATTAAAATCGTGAATGGGGGGGGGTTCCCTTAAAGCAAATTGAGTAAACGATTTGATCACCATTAAATACGAAACAACTTTGATGAAAACATATATTAGGCTGAACATGTGGAAAAAGCGTTAAGTTCGGCCGGGACGAACTTTGGATTCCCTCCACCATAGGTGGATAGACACTTGAAATATAGGGAAAATATCAAAGAGCCTATACCAATAATTCTACAAACAGATTTATGTAAACCATTATGTACACCAAATAAAAATTTCAGCAATTTTTAAAGCGGATTTTTCTTAAAATCTGAAAACCCCAAAGCCTGGACTGATACTAATAACATTTGGTAGAGTTAAAATCCTAAAACTATTTCAATTTAGATTGCAAAGTTATATGAGGCTATGCCTAAAGGGGAACCAATATTGATTACTACTACCAGGAAAAATGAACCTATATTTATAATTTTTAGTGGAGTAGTTTGATACCCAATAAGACAAAATATACAAAATTTCAGCGAATTCAGTTATAAAACGCGTCCAAGAACCGCCAAAATATCGAAAATTGTGGGGTACCCATATATGGGGGCAATAGGAAAAAGTTTATCTATATTTATAATTTTGAGTAGGGAATTTGTTAACCAATAAGAACTCAAATTACAAATTTCAGCGAATTCAGTTGAAAATGCTCAAAAATACCGCAAAATTGGGAGGTATCCGAAAAAATGCATCCATATTTATAATTTTTAATGGAGAGATTTGCTACCCAATAACAACTCAAAGTACAAAATTTCAGCGAATTTAGTTGAAAAACGCGCTCAAGAACCTCAAAACACCGAAAATTAAGGGGTACCCTTATATGGGAGCCATGCCTAAACGTGGACCGATGTAGCCCATCTTCGAACTTGACCTGCCTGCAGGCAAAAGACGACTCTATGCACAATTTTGGAGATCTATCTCAATTCGATTAGACGCTAGAGTAATTACAACAGACAGGTCCGTCTGTCTGTTGTAATCACTCTAGCTTAAATGCTTAAATCGTCATAGAATTTTACGCTGAAGTGATTATTTCGATGCCTTACAAACGGAAAAACAAAACTAATATACCCTCCATACTATGGTGGAGGGTATAAAAACGTACCTAAAAGCGTTAAACTGAATACTGAATATTAAGTGATTCCGTGAAATGGGAGCTATCCTATTTTCAAAACACCATGGCTAAATAGACATAGAATTTTATACTGGTGCATATTTCGAGGTGTTGGAAGCTGAAAAATATTGATGCAAAGAAAAGTGTCCTTGACTTTCATTTGAAGTTTTTCATCCAGTAACCTACATACTTTTCTTCGATATAAGACTTTGTGTACAATTCCACAAATAATGGATATTTCTAAATAGCATATAACAATACTATCCGACTTTCGTTTTTTTTGAAGTGTATAGGTAGACAAATATATATGGACCACATATTTAATGTCGTCCGATGTAATGTCAGTGGATGTTACGTTTATTCTTTACGTTATTTATATCGGTATATATATATATGTTACTGTACCTTACAAAGATAATATCATAAGCATCTCTTTTATATATCCAAATGGATGATGGGTATCATATAGTCGACTCCATCCGACTTTGAACTTTACTTACAGATTTTCATATTTTGGTGACCTACTTTCAAACATACGACACAACATGTTGCAAGAAATACTTCATTTAAACCCAACCTAATTTTAAAAAAAATTTATGATGGCCCTTTTGTATGAAAAGTGCAAATGACTTCAAATTAACAAATAAAGTATAAAACTAATTCAATGAAAACCAGTAAGGAAAGTAGTAAAGTCGGACGGGGCCGACTATATGATACCCTTCACCACTATGGGTATATTAAACAGGACTATTATCATGAAATTGTATGAAATAAAATATGCGATATTTATCTAAATGCGAAACGACCTAGATCTATCCATAAACATGTCATTCGTTTGTTACAGTGGAACAAAAGTATTTAAATCGGCTCGATCTGTACTTCTAAAAACCCAACTACGTTATTCTATGCTCAATTTTGTACGTTGTGGAAAATTTGATGTCATTCTAACAAATATGAGGAGTTTAATGCACAATTTACTTATATATGGATGCTATATCCAAATATGAACCGATTTCAACGAATATATTGGTTCCTTGGTGCGTCAATTACATAAAATCAATCTATAATATAAGGGAGCTATATCTAAATCTCAACCGACTTTCACACATCATTCTGGATTAAATTCAAAACGAAATAAGAACTTGGTACATTATTTAGATTAAATCGGACGAAAATCTATATATCTAGATCGGAATCGATTTTCACGAAACTCAGCACATATCATTCCAGCATCAATTCAGTACGTTACGACAAATTTCGTGCAAATCGAAAGATATATAGGGACTTTGGTGTACTATTTACATGAAATCGGACTAAACTATATATGGGAGCTATATCTTAATTTGGACCGATTTTCACGAAATTTGATGGACATCACTCTAGGCCCAATCCAGTACGTTATATCAAATTTCGTGCAAATCGAAAGATATATAGGGGCTTTGGTAGACCATATACTTTAAATTGGACGAAAATATATATGGGAGCTATATCTAAATCTGAACCGATTTTTCCCAATTTCAATAGGGTTCGTCCTTGGGCCAAACAAGTGAGCTGTGCCAAATTTCATCCAATTCGGATCATAAATGCGACCTGTACTTTGCTCACAAGAATACATGGACAGACAGACGGACAGACAGACATGCATAAATCGACTTAAAAACTGATTCTATGCATATTCTCAAAAGGAACCATGGGTCTATCTCGATTCCTTTTGTCTCTTACAAACATATGCACAAAGAGATAATACCCTGTACCACAGTGTGGTGAATGGTATAATGACAATTGCAATTGCATTGACAATTTTGTGTATGTGTTATATAATTATATATTTTATGATTATAACTTTAATTTTATATTTGTAGTATGTATAATGTTCAGCAAGTTTATGTATAAATGCGATGAGACTAGTTCAGTATAAATGTGGCAAATTTTTGCATATAATTAAAAAGAATAAAGTTGCATAATTTTGATTAAAATATTTTCGAAAGTTGTTTCTAAATTATTGTTTCATTAAATTGGAAAATATGTATGTGTTTGAGTTCCATGCGGAAAATGTTGTACGATAGTGAATAAACTGAAACATGAGACAGGTTAAACTAAAAGGTAAAATTGAACTGACAGTAAAAGAACCCAAGATATACGGATTGGAAGTTCTGAAACTGAAGTTATAATTTTACAATTTTCATGAAGTTTGGAAATATATCCTTATACAGTGTGTATGTGGGTATTCGATACCAATGTTACATATGCAGCCCATAAAAACCATCAATGCTCATTAATTACATTTTACAACATTGTGTGTATGTTGTTGCACTGCTGAGTAAACTACATTCTCTTCTCAATTTATCGTTGTTGTTTTATTTTTGTGAAAACATCAACATTTCACAATGTAAATAAACTTGGAAACAGTTGACACCTGGTCTAGCAGGCCAAGTTCGAATGCTGTGTTGTTGAAGGACAAAAAACCATTTGCAATGACAAACGACATTGAATAGTCCTGTAAATGAAGGCTGTGGGATTTTTCATTCAGCTTGACATTGGAATGGGAATAACAAAATAAATAGTTTGACCTAGGACTCATTTTGAAAAACATACAATTTGGATTGAATAAATAAGATCTGTAAATTGAATGTACATTATTTTTATACCCTCCACCACAGTATGGTGAAGTATGTGAACTCTCGATCAGCATACAATTTAATTTAAAACCTTGAGTCTTATTTACATTTTAAATATAGGTTGTAGCAAGATATATTATTATTTCTCCATAAAATATTCATAAGAAGAAAAAACATTAGTATAAGTCATTATTATATTATTATCCTATCGTTAATCCTTGTTGTTTTGTTTTGATTCACTGTGCAACATTATTTAGTTTAGACTTTGAACCTTTGCACTGCGTAAATATTTATTGTTTGTAACGAATATTCAAAACAAATTGAGTGAACGAACAAGCGCAACAGTTATTGAGTGACTATCGATCACTGATTGAGTGTTAGTTTAATGTTGTTTATGTTGTCTCTTTTATCCCTTAGTTCGTTAACGTAAAGAAAAGCTTTTGTTTGTCAGTTAAGATATTGAGTTAATTTGAATTATATTCGATCAATACTTTTGAAAGCTTTGTTTGGATCGCTATAAAAGGACAATGGTTTTCATATTTTCATATTTAGATATAGCTCAAAGTCCTTATATATCTTTTGATTAATTTAATCCGGATTAAGGGGCACTTGATGACTTAATCCGGATTAAGTGTCCTTGATCCAGGATTAAGGCTTAATCGGATTAAGGGCCACTCATTCCAAATTAAGGGTCCTTGACCCAGGATTAAGGCTTAATACGGATTAAGGCTTAATCCGGAACTTGATTATGTGCAAACGGATAGGCTGGACTCCAGACTTAAGGAATTAAAATTACTGTTGGATTGAGGTATTTTACGAAATTCGTAATTTTGTGAACATAAAGTACTAAATTGAACCAAATAGTCATGGTCCGTTTTGGGAATAAGCATAGAATCACTTTCTCCGAATATAACACGATATATAGTTTCGTTCGATTTAGGGTCCTTGGCCCAGGATTAAGACTTAATCCGGATTAAGGGACCTTGAACCCGGATTAAGGGACATTTAATCCGGATTAAGGGCCACTTAATCCGGATTAAGCCTTAAACCTAGGTCAAGGACCCTTAATCCGGATTAAGTGGCCTTTAATCCGGATTATGCCTTAAACCTGGGTCAAGGACCCTTAATCCGGATTAAGGGACACTTAATCCGGATTAAGGGACACATAAGGCGGATTAAGGGACACATAAGGCGGATTAAGGGACACTTAATCCAGATTAAGGGACACTTAATCCGGATTATGGGTCCTTGACCCAGGTTTAAGGCTTAATCCGGATTAAGGGTCCTTGACCTAGGTTTAAGGCTTAATCCCGATTAAGGCATAATCCGGATTAAGGGACACTTAATCCGAATTAAGGGACACTTAATACGGATTAAGGGACACTTAATCCGGATTAAGGATCCTTGACCCAGGATTAAGGCTTAATCCGGATTATGCCCTAAGTGTCCTTAAGGGACATTTAATCCGGATTAAGTGGCCCTTAATCCGGATTAAGCCTTAAACCTAGGTCAAGGGCCTTTAATCCGGATTAAGTGTCCTTAATCCGGATTAAGTGGCCCGTAATCCGGATTATGCCTTAATCCGGATTAAGCCTTAAACCTGGGTCAAGGACCCTTAATCCGGATTAAGGGACACTTAATCCGGATTAAGGGACACATAAGCCGGTTTAAGGAACACTTAATCCAGATTAAGGGACACTTAATCCGGATTAAGGTCCTTGACCCAGGTTTAAGGCTTAATCCGGATTAAGGCATAATCCGGATTAAGGGCCACTTAATAAGGGAAACTTAATCCGGATTAAGTGCTTAAGTGCCTTGACCCAGGTTTAAGGCTTAATCCGGATTAAGGGCCACTTAATCCGGATTACGGGCCTCTTAATCCGGATTAAGGGCTTCTTATCTGGACTAAGGGACACTTAATCCGGATTAAGGGTCCTTGACCTAGGTTTAAGGCATAATCCGGATTAAGGGACACTTAAGGCTTAATACGGATTAAGGGTCATTGACCCCGGATTAAAGGCCATCATTTAACCCGAATTAAAGGTCATTGACCCCGAATCGAGGGTAGACAAAGGGGAAGAGCTAGAATTCTGAAATTTTGGATGTGGTTCACTGATGGAAAGTTAGAAGTATGTAGATGCTCCATTTTAGAAATTGGTACTTATGTCTATGAAAAGTACTAAATTTGTTACTATATGCATTTAGTTGAGCGTAATGAGATTGAATACTTAAAAATAGGAATTAGGATAACTATTGGAGTACAGGATTGAGGTACTTATGTGTACTAAATGGTACTATGTTTGGTACAACTTGACTATGTGCAAACTGATAGGCTGGACTCCAGACTTAAGGAATTAAAATTACTGTTGGATTGAGGTAGTTTAGGAAATGCGTAATTTTGGGAACATAAAGTACTAAATAGTCATGGTCCGTTTTCAGAATATGCATAGAATCACTTTCTCCGAATTGGGAGAAGTTTGGCCCAAGGACGAACCGTATTGAAATTGGGGAACTCGGTTCATATTTAGATATAGCTCAAAGTCCTTATATATCTTTTGATTAATTTAATCCGGATTAAGGGACACTTGATGACTTAATCCGGATTAAGGATTAAGGCTTAATCCGGAACTTGATTATGTGCAAACGGATGGGCTGGACTCCAGACTTAAGGAATTAAAATTACTGTTGGATTGAGGTATTTTAGGAAATTCGTAATTTTGGGAACATAAAGTACTAAATTGTACCAAATAGTCATGGTCCGTTTTGAGAATAAGCATAGAATCACTTTCTCCGAATATAGCACGGTATATAGTTTCGTCCGGATTACGATTTTATGTAAATGGTGCACCGAAGTCCCTATATACCTTTCTATTTGCATGAAATTTGACATAGGTTAATAATTAGGTCCAGAATGATGTGTTCCAAGATTCGAGAAAATCGGTTCAGATTTAGATATAACTCCCATATATAGTTTTGTCCGATTTTATGTAAATGGTGCACCAAAGTCCCTATTTATGTCCGATTTTATGTAAATGGTCCAAAGTCCCTATGTACCTTTCGATTTGCATGAAATTTGGCCTCTAGAATTTGGAACTCTAGATGTGGCCGAATGCAAAAAAACATATTGAAATAAGTGTAACCTAACATGTGACAAGTTTCGATGAAATCGGTTCAGATTTCGATATTTTGATTTAAATTTATTTACATAATTTTGTCCCATTGTAAGAAGCAACTCGATATCTGACCAAAATTTAGTATATGTTGCAGAATGACATGTTTAATTTCATTTTAATGGTCCTTCAAAAATGCGAGGTTTTTTTTTTTTTTTTGGATTCCATCTGATGAATATACCCAAAGTGGTGAAGGGTATCATATAGTCGGCCCCGACCGACTTTACTGCTTTCCACACTGGTTTTCAGTAGGGAATTTGCTAACCAATAAGAACTCAAATTAATATACCCTCCATACTATGGTGGAGGGTATAAAAACGTACGTAAAAGCGTTAATCTGAATATTAAGAGATTCCGTTAAATGGGAGCTATCCTATTTTCAAAACACCAAATAGGCATAGAATTTTATACTGGTGCATATATCGAGGTGTTGGAACCTGAAAAATATTGATCCAAAGAAAAGTGTCCTTGACTTTCATTTGAAGTTTTGCATCCAGTAACCTACATACTTTTCTTCGATATAAGACTTTGTGTAGATTTCCGCAAATGATGGATATTTCTAAATAGCATATAACAATACTATCCTACTTTCGGTTTTTTGAAGTGTATAGGTAGCCAAATATATATGGACCACATATTTAATGTCGTCCGATATAATGTCAGTGGATGTTGCGTTTAATCTTTACGTTATTTATATCGGTATATATATTACTGTACCTTACAAAAATAATCTCATGAGCATCTCTTGTATATACCCAAAGGGGTGATGGGTATCGTATAGTCGACTCCATCCGACTTTGAACTTTACTTACAGATTTTCATATTTTGGTGACCTACTTTCAAACATACGACACAAAATGTTAGGAGAGATACTTCATTTAAAGTCAAACTAATTTTAAACTAAATTTTACGATGGCCCTTTTGTATGAAATGTACATATGACTTCAAATTAACAAATATCGTTTAAAACTAATTCAATGAAAATGGCAATTGCAATTGCATTGACAATTTTGTGTATGTGTTATATAATTATATATTTTATGATTATAACTTTAACAGCCTGTTTTTATAAAATTCTGTAGTACTCCTTGGTTTTGAAAAATATGTCATTTATTTTTGTTTTTTATAAAAAATATTTGTTTACATAAACAAATGTAAGTCACTCGAATTCGTTCGTTTAGAATTTTTCAAAAACAGGTTGTAATTTTATATTTGTAGTATGTATAATGTTCAAAAAGTTTATGTATAAATGCGATGAGACTAGTTCAGTATAGATGTGGCAAATTTTTGCATATAATTAAAAAGAGTAAAGTTGCATAATTCTGATTAAAATATTTTCGAAAGTTGTTTCTAAATTATTGTTTCATTAAATTGGAAAATATGTATGTGTTTGAGTTCCATGCGGAAAATGTTGTACGATAGTGAATAAACTGAATCATGAGACAGGTTAAACTAAAAGACAAAATTGAAGTGGCAGTAAAAGAACCCAAGATATGCGGATTGGAAGTTCAGAAACTGAAGTTATAATTTTACAATTTTCATAAAGTTTGGAAATATATCCTCATACTGTGTGTGTGTGGGTCATTTTGTTTCATCAGGGATATTCAAGGGGGTGATACTATTCGATACCAATGTTACATAAGCAGCCCACAAAACCCATCTAAGCTCATTAATTACATTTTACAACATTGTGTGTATGTTGTTGCACTGCTGAGAAAACTACATTCTCTTCACAATTTATCGTTGTTGTTTTATTTTTTTGTGAAAACATCAACATTTCACAATGTAAATAATCTTGGCAACAGTTGACACCTGGTCGAGCAGGACAAGTTTGAATGCTGGGTTGTTGAAGGACAAAAAACCATTTGCAATGACAAACGACATTGAATAGTCCTGTAAATGAAGGCTGTGGGATTTTTCATCCAGCTTGACATTGGAATGGGAATAACAAAATAAATAGTTCGACGTAGGACTCATAATGAAAACCAGTAAGGAAAGTATTAAAGCCGGACTGGGCCGACTATATGATACCCTTCACCACTATGGGTATATTAAACAGGACTATTAACATGAAATTGGATGAAATAAAATATGTGATATTTATCTAAATGTGAATCTACATAGATCTATCCATAAAATATGTAAATCGATGTTGTTTAATTAAGAATTATTTCCCATATTTTAAAACTAAGTTTAAATTTTCCTGTCGTTAGAATTTGTACATCAATAGCAAAAATACAACTTTGTGCTTTCGCACAAAGTGACTGATGTCAAATTCTAACTAATAAACAAACAGGCGCGCCACTTTGCAACAACAAGCGATCACTTGTTTTTTGGATTTTCGTCCGCAGCACAGCCATATTGGATATTCGTCCACTTTTCAACCTATTGTTATAAAAGGTAAAATATTGTTTATCCAAACAATATTCAATAAAGAATTTAATTTATATTTTATCTGAAAAAACTAAAATTTTTTCGTTTTATTTTCTTTTGGTTTTATTTCTTTTATTGCCTCCGCAAACAATGTTAAACAAATATAAATAGGTCATCCGTTGGGCTATGTCTGTACTTCTAGAAAACGAAACTACGTAATTCTATGCTCAATTTTGTACGTTGTGCAAAATTTGATATCAATCTGACTACCATGAGGAGTTTGATGCCCAATTTACTTGAAATCGGGCGAAAATATATATGGAAACTCTATCCAAATATTATGCCGTTACGTTATGCCAAATTTTGTGCACAGCGAAAGATATATAGCGACTTTGGTGCACCATTTACATAAAATCGGACGAAACTATACATGGGAGCTATATAGAAATCTGAACCGATTTTCTCGAATCTTGGAACACATCATTCTGGACCTAACTTGGCAGACATCACTCTAGGCTCAATTCAGTACGTTATGCCAAATTTCGTGCAAATCGAAAGATATATAGGGACTTTGGGGCACCATTTACATGAAATCGGACGAAACTATATAGGGGAGATATATCTAAATCTGGACCGATTTTCACGAAACAAGGCAGACGTCACTCTCGAAAGATATATAGCGACTTTTGTGCACCATTTAGATGAAATTGGACGAAACTATATATGGGAGCTATATCTAAATCTGGACCACTTTTCTCAAAACTTGAAAAACATAATTCTAAGCTCGATTCAATACGTTATGCCAAATTTCGTGCAAATCGAAAGATATATAGGATATAGGGAAACTACATATGGGAGCTATATCTAAATCTGGACCGATTTTCTCGAAACTTGACAGACATAATTCTAGGCTCAATTCAGTACGTTATGCCAAATTTGGTGCAAACCGAAAGATATATAGGGACTTTGGGGCACCATTTACATGAAATCGGACAAAACTATATATGGGAGGTATATCTAAATCTGAACCGATTTTCTCAAAATTTGGCAAACATCACTCTAGGCTCAATTCAGTACGTTATGCCAAAATTCGTGCAAATCGAATGATATATAGGGACTTCGGTGCACTATTTCCATGAAATCGGACGAAACTATATATGGACCGATTTTCACGAAACTTGGCAGACATAATTCTAGGCTCAATTCAGTACGTTATGCCAAATTTGGTGCAAATGGAAAGATATATAGGGACATTGGTGCACCGTTTATCTTAAATCGGACGAAACTATTTATGGGAGCTATATCTAAATCTGGACCGATTTTCACGAAACTTGGTAGACATCGTTCTAGACCTAAACACGGCGGATGGCTGTTCCGCTTCGAGTTCATACGCACAGATGCATGATTCCTCACCATTGTTATGATCCTATGAACGACTTTTAAACACCCCGCTCTCATTTTATAAATAACTCGTATGGAAAGTAGTAAAGTCAGACTGGGCCGATTATATGATACCCTCCACCACTTTGGGTATATTGCACAATTTCAAGTCAATGTTCCCTCTAAGGAATATACACATACCTTGCTGCAACGCTATTCGGTATGCCGCACTGTTAAAAATGTAATCTCAACCAGTGAGCGGAGCAGTATAGACGGACGGGGCCGACCATACGGTACCCTACACAACATCCATGAAAATCTAACTTTCTGTGGTTCCATATTCTGAGATTTCGGGATATTTCTACACTTTTGATTGGCTAGAGGTCAACAAATGTTACTAATAATCAGTACAGCCCTCTAATTACTTGTCCAGATTGTGTTGGGTTGTGATGTTCGGCTTTCGACTCGAAAAGTACAAATAATTAAGTTTTCGGTCCACTTCATCCGAAAAATTATTATCTGATCATCACCTAACATTTTAGGCGTTTTCCTTGACCATAACTGGATCCTCATGGAATATTTCAAAGCGATCAGCGCTATATTTCCGCCCTCCAGTGTGGTATTAGGTTACTAAATAATATATGAATACGTAAGCACCTATAAATATTTAAGTATAACTCCCGCATCCAAGTACCTACGACAATATAATGGTATCAATTTATAGGTCAACCACTCCTCTTGGATATACTAGCAACTTCTCGGGTATATGTCCTTCAGTCGTAAATTTATACGCCATAGAATACAAATTTTGTCATTTTTCACACAAAAACTAGGGACCATTTGACCTGCTAAATATTGACCGATCTTTATCAAAACAGGCATGCTTCTTCTTTGCCCGATCTCCTTCTCCATGCAAATATTCGCGGTGTTTGGGCCATAATTGCGGCCTCTGGGGCGACCAGAAAAACCGACAAAAATAAAGTTTTTGGTCCATTTCATCCCCTAAATATTAACCGATCTTTTCCAAAAACAATAGGGGTCTTCAATGGCCAGAACCCATCCTACATGCAAAATTTCGTGAAGATTGGTACATAACTGTGGCCTGTATCGTGTTTAATGGACGGACACACATGTCTAGATCGACTCAGCTAGTCGATATATGACGATCGTATAATTAAAGGTGCGTCTAGGACCAATATTTCGCGGCGTTCCAAACTTTTGGGGCTGCACAAAGCTATAATACCCTGACAACATAGTTGTGTAGGGTATAATAATACCCTGACAACATAGTTGTGTAGGGTATAATTATACACCCGTTCAAAACTACATCTGCATCTGCACAAATTTAGGAGCTATATCTTAATCTGAACAGACTTTCTCGAAACATAACACATCTTCAGTATACTACGCCAAATGTCGAGCAAAGGGGATATATATATATATATATATACATATATATGGACAATATTGCCAATTTTGTAACATAGCTGAAGCGGAGGTTCACCCCTTTATAACTCGGGAATTACTTAAGTATATGGAAAAAAGTGAATAGTTTTGGGTTAATTGGTCTGTCGTTGTAAACTGTTCATGATATTGACCTCCAAACTTTATTTTGGTGGCGAACCAGTTTTTTTTATGTTCTCTATCGATTTGTGACTAAGCCACTCATTTCACGGTCTTCGTGTCAAAGTAAAACTAGAAGCCAACAAAATGGGGACTTTGTATCATTTTTCAAAATTTTAACTGCATCTACCTTTAAATGATGCTGACATTTTGAAGCTCGATTTTGAGTGTTTTTTTAATTTTACTTCTAGCTTTAATACGCAAACAGGAATTTCTAAAAATCGATTATAAGATTATTGTAGTAGCGAATCTGCGTAATTTGATATGTATTTTGTGTATGTAGTATGCACAGCTTCAGAGCAATACTCATCCGATGGTGAAAATTTTGTGCGATCAAATTTCTATAAAACCTATTTTTCGGGCCAAATTTTTAGATCTGTCAACTGAATGATATGGGTACCCGCGATCAATAAGGTTTTTTACGTTTCGGATGATATAAAATCTTCTTCGTGAAAATCCATCTTCTAGAACGGCGGGAACTGGACTTCCAAAAACACGAAATTTGGCCAAAAATGTTTTTGAAAATATCGCGGATTCATTTGCGTTTTCTGTGGATCATTTCCGCTTCAATAAATGACCTCATACGGATTTAGATCTTTTTGAACAAGAGAACTTTAAAAACTTCAGCCGAAACAGAGATGTACCCAATTTATCTCAAAAATAGTGTGAGCTGGCACATCCATGGTTCTTAATGGACCACATTTAAATCGGTATAGAGCGATGTATTTTTTTAGGATGCACACCGAAATCGGATGCGCCTTAATGGCATATGGAGTTTTCGAAAATTATTCGCGTTTTACGATTTGTTGGGTACTATTTTATTTTAAGATTTATTCCTATTTATAGAATTCTAAGATTTATCGGAAGGGTCTTGATATAATCCGCAAGGCGTATACTTATACACAAAAAGTGATTATTATTATATATGTCAATTTTTCGGCGGAATTCGGGTAAAATAGCAAAATAACACCAACATTTTTTTTGAAATTTCTTGTATACAATTAAAAAAATAAATATGATGACATTATTTTTTCGAACCAAAACCAAATATTTTACCTCAATATCTTGGAGATATAGCTCCAAAAAATATTTTCTGATTTTATGGAAATGGTGCACCGACACTGTATATGTTCGATTTACATGAAATTTTAAAAGGGGTGAGTTTAGAGAGTTGTGTATTAAAGTTTCAAAAATCGGTTTAGATTACACAGGTACACTAAAGGTACAGGTACACCGAAGAATCCATGACTCCCCGATTGACATGGAATTTGTCATAGATTTCAGGATGGGATATATGTGGGTTTTTTAAAAGGATTCAAAAATCCATTTAGGGCACACATTTAATTTCACCCGAATCCATTACAAAGATTCTATAAATATGATATGTCTGTTGTATGTTGACCACGTCCGACTCTTGAACTTTCCTTACTGGTTATCTACTGATAAAAAATGATATTTTTAAAGTAAACCCTATTTGATAACATATGAAGCAATCACAGGCATTTTAACCTTTAATCTTTCACAATAACGAATATTTTATTGTGTAAAATTGACACATACCATCAAAGAATGACAATTTGCGCGACAGTATTAGAATTTGTAAATATTTTTCCATTCTCTAATAATCACGAAACTCCCTGACATGCAATTGAAAAGCACAAAAAAGTGAAATTTATTTTCAAGTGAACATTGACACTAACAATTGATTAAAAATATAAATTATATTTATCACGATCAACACTAACAGTCCTTTGTGCCATTCATGTGACACTTCAATTCGTCTAAATAGCTTCACGACATCTACAAGGCCTAGAAATGAAGCCATTCAATTTTAACCGCAGAATATAGTGCGATTGCATGCGGCAATATTGGATACAGATAAGCATACTTAACAAAGTGTATTTTTTAGAGTGAGAGTTACAAAATATTCGTGTTTTCCGTAGGTAGGTCAACAACAACAACAAATCACTTTATTGTGAGGCAGATGGCATAGTTACCTAAATACCGAGGGAATTGAAAAATCATTGTGATGTGTGAAATAGATAAAATAGACTAAAGCAAGTATTGGAAAAATCAGATTAATTTTTAATCGCTTCTACAAATTTGTAATTTTTGACCTTTAAAAAGTTCCACTTTACGAGCGAAGGGAAGTATCTCGTTAAACATTACTAAAAAGAAGGTCTGATGAAATGACATAGTTTCCATACCTTAAATATGATTCTATCCAATTTTTCGACCTCAGTGAATTTTTTTCAGAAAATGTAAAGTAAATATAGGTCCTTGTTGGTATATATTTTTACAGGTTGCTTGGACTTTAGACACTTTCCATTGGAAGTAGCTTCTGTTATTTATAATTAATTATCGTATGGTTCATAGTTCTACAATTGCCAGGTAGGGCGGTTTTAAATATAAATGGCCGAATTAATTTTTGTTTTATCTAAAATTAAATTTTGTACATATTTGTTGACCATTGCAAGAAAATAAAAAACACTGCAATCACAATGGCAGATAACATTTTAGCTTTGTTCGCGTTTGTGCCAATAAACTTTATATCTACAAGAGTACGTTATCAGGGATTTTCTCTGAAACTTGAATACACAAAAACAAACTGTCGTTAGGATAATAAACAAAGTGGTGGAAAGGACAAATTGGACAATATGCCGGAAACCATAATCATGAAGATATTTCGCCTTTAAAACAAGCCAAAAAAAGTCATGTCACTGAACTTTTTGAAACGATAGCAGAATACATAAACTAGACTAATCGTAAAACGAATTTAAAGACTGGACGTCAAACGTAATTTGTTGGTCAGATTGCATCCGCTTTATTTAAAGGTTATTTTTCCATGAGCCATAAGCGTTGATTTGAGATTGGCGTCATATGTTTAAGGATTTTCACTGAACATCACTCTTAAAAAGTGGATAAGGACCAGATCAAATATAAGCGTGGAGAATAACCATGGCATGGCATAAAGCCTGGATTAAAAATAAATCAAGGAGAAAATGAACAATAAGCGTGGGTAATTTCACGAATATTTTTCAAGGACCATCTCAGATATAAGGGTGAATTTTTTGACACATATCCATATTTTTTCACGGACATCAAGTCAGTACGCTGTACAAAATTATGTTTCAATCAGACAAATATTGTGTGTTTGGTGCACCATTTACATGAAATGGCAAGGAAATATATATGGGAGCTATATAATAATCTAAACCGATTTTCATCTATTCCAAAAGGGTTCGTGAGTGAGATGTGCCAAATTTCGTTTTAATCGGTTTATAAATGCGAGCTGTACTTTGTTCAAACGAATACATTTACAGACGGACGGACAGACATAAATCAATTTAGAAAGCTATTCTATGCATACTCTCAAAAGGAATCTCGTTGCCTTTTGCCTGTTACAAACATATGCAGAAAGAGATAATACCCTGTACCACAGGGTGGTGAATGGTATAAAAATTAAGGTCCAACTCAGATATAATCAAGAATCTTTAACTATATATTTTTAAATTGCCATCTGAAATACAAGCGTGTATTTAAACAAAATATTTTCCAGGATCATTTCAGATATACTTACTTACTTAGCTGGCTTGTGACAGAACTTTCGTTCCATAAGCCGAGCTATTGATACCTTCAGCTTGGTCTTCTCGCCGTTTACTCCATACGACTTTGGCAG
>NW_026883454.1:0-49523 GCF_032173495.1 Musca vetustissima
TCTAAAAATTTGGCCCTGAAAAATAGGTTTTTTAGAAATTTGATCGCACAAAATTCGCACCTTCGGATGAGTATTACTCTGAAGCTGTGCATACTACATACACAAAATACATATCAAATTACGCAGATTCGCGACTACAATAATCTTATAATCGATTTTTATAAATTCCTGTTTGCGTATTAAAGCTAGAAGCAAAATTAAAAAAACACTCAAAATCGAGCTTCACAAAATGTCAGCATCATTTAAAGGTAGATGCAGTTAAAATTTTTAAAAATGATACATAAGGGCCGTAGTCCCCATTTTGTTGGCTTCTAGTTTTATTTTGACACGAAGACCATGCAATGAGTGGCTTAGTCACAAATCGATAGAGAACATAAAAAAACTGGTTCGCCTCAACCTGTTTTTACACATTTTTTTACATTAAAGTAGACACAGTTTCCACCAACATAAAGATTGGAGGTCAATATCATGAACAGTTTGCAACGACAGATCAATTAACCCAAAACTATTCTCTTTTTTTCATATACATAATTAGTTCCCGAGTTATAAAGGGATGATCCTCCGCTTCAGCTATGTTAAAAAATTGGCAATATTGCCCATATATATATATATATATATATATTGCCAATTTTTTAATATTCCATTTTCAAAAAATCAGCTTTTTTGTTTTTGTGGCACATCAATGATTTTTGGTACACATATAGAGAAAAATGTTCTTACTCCGAAACCGTTCGCGATTCAATTTTTGGTTGATGCGCGCAAAAGTTATCGAGGTTTTAATTGTGGGGCGTAAGAAAAAATCTTAAATTTACGCGGTTTAATATATTGGCCAAAATCGTTGATATATACTTCCGGAAACCTAAAAATTAAATTAAAAATATCTACATAATCTAAACACCATGATGAATCAACTGATATCAAAATCACACAAGTCCGTGTAGCGGTTTGTAAATCACAGCGACAAAAAAAAACAAGATATTGAGGAAAAATATTTGTTTTTGGTTCGAAAAAATAATGTCATCATATTTTTTTTTTTAATTGTATACAAGAAATGTCAGAAAAAAATGTTGGGGTTATTCTGCCATTTTACCCGAATTTCGCCGAAAAATTGACCTATATAAAAATAATCACTTCTTGTATATAAATATACAACTTGCGAGTTGTAGCAAGACCCTTCCGATAAATCTTAGGAATTCTTAAAATAAAACTATATTCTAAAATATACATTTAAAATTGCGTCTAAATCGCGTTTGATGCGCATTTGGTTTCCAAAGTACTAAATTTTATCTTCCAATCCATGTATATTTTGCGAAATTTCATTAAACGAATAAGATGTACCACACGTTGCATTGAAGTAACCAAAAACTCGTAAAACGCGAATAATTTCCAAAAACTCCATATGCCAATAACGCGCATCCGATTTCACACCCTAAAAAAATACATCGGTTTATATATATTTCAATGCGGTCCATTAAGAACGATGGATGACCCAACTCATTCTATTTTTGAGATAAATTGGCTGCATCTCCCTTTCGGCTGAAGTTTATCCAAAGAAAATGCAATTAAATTCGCGATATTAAAAAAAACATTTTTTTTTACGAAATTTCGCGTTTTTGGAACTCCAGTTCCCGCCGTTCTAGTAGGTGGATTTTCACGAAAAAGATTTTATTTTATCCGAAACGTAAAAAAAACCTTACTGATGGCAAGAAAAATATTTTTTTAGAAAATTTATCGCACAAAATTTTCACCTTAGGATGAGTATTACTCTGAAGCTGTGCATACTATATACACAATATATATATATATATATATACTTACTCAGATTCACGACTACAATAATCTTATAATCTTTTTTTTAGAAATTCCTGTTTGCGTATTAATGCTAGAAGTAAAATTCAAAAAACAGTCAAAATCGAGCTTGAAAATGTCAGCATCATTTTATCGTAGATTTTGAAAAATGATACAAAAAGGGCGTAGTCGACATTTTGTTGGCTTCTAGTTTTACTTTGACACGAAGACCATGAAATGAGTGCCTTAATCACAAATCGGTAGAGAACATAAAAAAACTGGTTCGCCCCAACCTGTTTTTACACATTTTTATACCCTTCACCACACTGTGGAACAGGGTATTATGTCTTTGTGCATATGTTTGTAACAGGCAAAAGGAAACGAGATAGATACATGGTTCCTTTGAGAATATGCATAGAATCACTTTCTGAGCCGATTTATGCATGTCCGTCCGTCCGTCTGTCCGGCTGTAGATGTTAAATTGTAAACAAAGTACAGATTTGGCACAAGTCACTTATTTGGCCCAAGGACGAACACTATTGAAATTGGAAAAAACCGGTTCAGATTTAGATATAGCTCCCATATATATTTTCGTCCGATTTCATGTAAATGGTGCACCAAAGTCCCTATATATCTTTCCATTGGCACGAAATTTGACATGACGTATTGAATTGAGCCTTGAGCGATGTTTGCCAAGTTTCGTGAAAATCGGTTCAGATCTAGATATATATTTTTTGTCCGATTTAATTTAAATAATGTGCCAAAGTTCTTGTGTTGCATAGCGTACTGAATTTAGTCCAGACTTTTGTGTGCCATCGGTTGAGATTTAGATATAGCTAATATGAAGTAATTGACGCACCAAAAAAACAATATATAGCTGATAGGAACTAAACGTACCGAAATTTGGGTATAGCTTGCATATATATTTTCGTCCGATTTTAAGTAAATTGTACATCCAACTCCTCATGTTTGTCAGATTGACATCAAATTTTGCACAACGTACAAAAATTGAGCCTAGAATAACGTAGTTGCGTTTTCTAGAAGTACAGACATAGCCCAACGGATGACCTATTGATATTTGTTTGAAGTCGATTTTCATACTTTTGTCCCAAACGAATGACATGTTTATGGATAGATCTAGTCCGATTTACATTTAGATAAATATCACATATTTTATTTCATCCAATTTGATGTTAATAATGCTGTTTAATATGCCCATAGTGGTTAAGGGTATCATATAGTCGGCCCCGTCCGACTTTACTACTTTCCTTACTGGTTTTACATTAAAGTAGACACAGCTTCCACAAAATAAAGTTTGGAGGTTAATATCATGAAAAGTTAATTAACCCAAAACTATTCGCTTTTTTCATATACTTAAGTAATTCCCGAGTTATAAGGGGGTGAAGCTCCGCTTCAGCTATGTTAAACCAGTGAGCGGAGCAGTATAGTCGGACGGGGCCGACCATATGATACCCTACACAACTTCTATGAAAATCTAATTTTACGTTAACAGGTCAACAAATATTGCCAATATTCAGTAGACGAGGGCTGTACTTGTCCAGATTATCTTTGCCGTAGGTTATGTTGTGAGGTTGGGCTTTCAATTGCGGCCAATAGATCGAATCAAAAAAAAAAAAAAAAAAACACAAAAAGTTAAGTTTTCGGTACACTTCGTCCCAAAATTATTATCTGATCATCACCGAAAATTATAGGCGTTGTCCTTGACCATAATTGGAATCTCATGGAAAATTTTAAAGCCATCAGCGCTATATTTCCGCCGTCTAGTGTGGTAATGGGTTACTAAATAATGTCTGAATACGTAAGCACCTGTAAATATTTAGTGTAACTCCCACATCTTAGGACATACGACCATATAAAGGCCAACCACTCCTCTTAAAGGTCAACCACTCCTTTTGAACATACTATTAACTTCTCGGGTCTAGATCCTTCAGGGGCAAATATATACGCCATAGAATACAAATTTTGCCATTTTTCACACAAAAGTCAGGGTCCATTTGACCCGCTAAATATTGAACGATCTTTATCAAAACAGGCATGTTTATTCTTTCGTCCAATCCCTTTCTCCATACAAAAATTTGCGGTGTTTGGGCCATAATTGCGGCCTCTGGAGCGACCAGAAAAACCGACAAAAATAACGTTTTTGGTCCATTTCATCCCCTAAATATTAACCGATCTTTTCCAAAAACAATAGGGGTCTTCATTGGCCAGAACCCATTCTACATTTCGTGAAGATTGGTCCATAACTGTGGCCTGTATCATGTTTACAAATTATAATGGACAGACGGACGGACGGACACACATGTCTAGATCGGTATACTTAAAGTGGGTCTAGGACCAATATTTCGCGGCGTTACAAACTTTTGGGGCTGCACAAAGCTATAATACCCTGACAACATAGTTGTATAGGGTATAAAAATTGGAAATATTGCCCATATATTTTTTTTCAAACATTGTTTTGTTCAATTGCATACAAATAACACACCAAAGACATTGATTTGGAATTTTTCATACATTTTTGAATGACATGTGTATAGATTGAATAACATATTTATATATTTTAAGTCATTGGTCTCCCAAAGATGCTACGTTTATTCTATTGATAGATATATCTGAAGGTATATTACATTTAGAATCTTGGTTGAATATACCCAAAGTGAAGGGTATCATATATTAAAACTCAAAATCTGTTCTCATTTCTCCATATTAAAGCATCAGAGTTTTCAGCATCGTGGGGCTGGAAGTATCGTGTCGAGTAACTGTCAGTATTACTATGGTGGAGGGTATCCAAAGTTTTTTTTCTTTTTTATACCCTTCACCACACTGTGGTACAGGGTATTATATCTTTGTGCATATGTTTGTAACAGGCAAAAGGAAACGAGATAGACACGTGGTTCCTTTTGAGAATACGCATAGACTACTTTCTGATTCGATTTATGCATGTTCGTCCGTCCGTCCGTCTGTCCATGTTAAATTGTAAACAAAGTACAGGTCGCATTTATAATTCGAATTGAATGAAATTTGGCACTGCTCATTGTTTTGGCCCAAGGACGAACCCTGTTGAAGTTGGAAAAATCGGCTCAGATTTAGATATAGCTCCCATATATATTACTAGCAAAATACCCGCTACTTCGTATGCGAAAAGGGAATAAAAAAACATATGGAAGAAGTGAATACTGTATAATATATTGTACTGTAGTTCTGATTTCCACCTCTATTCCTACATATAATATTATGTTTATTACCATTTAGTATCATGTTTATTACTACACATAACCACTATTTTCCGAAATCTCTTTCTTATTTTAATTACACAGATTAAAAATAGATCAAAATTTATACAGGTTACCCATTTAGTTCCATTTAACACTTTTCGAACACATACCACCACTACTAAATTTAGTACCAAAAGTCCTTTGGTACTTCTTTCTAACTCTCCGTTAGTGCAGAATGGCACCAAAAACCGGATTGGGTGACATTCTGTACTTTTCGGGATTCGAGTTCTATCCGTTCACCAATGTGCAAATTGTACCAATTTTTGTACCCATAAATACGAATTTTCCAAATGTAGTACAAGTTATTACTTTTCGTAGACGTTAGCACGAGTTTTTAAAAATTCCTCAATTCCACATATTTAGTACTTATGAGTTCGAATTTCCAACACTGTCTCAATCCTGTACTCTAACAGTAATTTTTTTATTTTCAAATATAAGTTTTCCATCTCTATCCTTCATTCAAATCTAAATTGAACTAAACTTAATACCGGTCATGTAAAAACAATTTGTAAACTATTTGGTATCATTTAATACTTTTTGTTTATATATTAAGATTTTCCTAAACTACGTCAATCATACACTCCAACTATAATTTTAAATCCAAAATTCTAGAGTCCAGCTCTATCCGTTCATACATAATCAAGTTGTACTAAATACAGTACCATTTAGTGCACATAAGTACTATACTTCCATATCTCAATTCTATATTCGTATTTTCAGGATTCCATCTCAATACGTTCACTAAATACAAATAGTACCAAATCTATGGTACTTTTTATATACACAAGTACGAATTTCTTAAACCATTTCCATACATCAACACCACTTCCCAACCTGTATTCCATATAAAATTTCAAGATTCTAGCCATATATATATGCTCAATATATATACAATTAGAACTAATTTTAGTACAGTTTAGTACTTTTAGTACAAAGGGTACTATATTTGGTAAATTTTGGTACTTCTCGTACCCTTTTAGTTCGAATTTCCAAAAACCCAGCCTTATCTCACGCCCACACACCAACAACAACCCACACACAAAATTTCTAGCTTCTGGCTTCAGCCGTTTCGTCTGGGCGATGATCTCTTTGTCAGTCACTCACTAACACTAAGCTCTTTTATATATGTAGATTGTTCGATTTAATGTAAATGGTGCACCAAAGGCCCTATATATCTTTCGATTTACACGAAATTTGGCACAGTGTGATGATTTCAGCCTAGAACGATGTGTGCTTAGTCTCGTGGAAATCGGTTCAGATTTAGATATAGCTCCTATATATATTTTCATCCGATTTAATGTCAATGGTGTTCCCAAGTCCCTATATATCTTTCGATTTGCACGAAATTTGGCAAAGTGTACTGAATTAGATCTTGAATGGTGTGTGCTAAATTTCTTGAAAATCGGTTCAGATTTAGATATAGTTTCGTTTGATTTGCACGAAATTTGGCATAACATACTAATTTGAGCCTAGAATGATGTGTGCTAAGTTTCGTGAAAATCGGTCAGATTTAGATTTAGCTCCCATATATATTTTCGTGCGAATTAATGTAAATGGTCCACCAAATGCCCTATATGTCTTTCGATTTGCACGAAATTTGGCACGGCGTGCTAATTTCAACCTAGAACGATGTGTTCTAAGTTTCGTGAAAATCGGTTCAGATTTAGATATAGCTCCCATATATATTCGTCCCATTGAAGGTAAATGGTGCACCAAAGTCCCTATTTATCCTTCGATTGAACGAAATTTGGCATAGCGTACAGGATTAGGTCTAGAATGATGCTCCTATATATATTTTCTTCTGATTGAATGTAAATGGTGTACCCAAGTCCCTATATATCTTTCGATTTGCATGCAATTCGACAGCGAAGATCTTATTAGTCTAAAACGGTGTGCTCAGATTTTGATATAGCTCCCATACATATTTTCGTCCGATTTAATGTAAATGGTGCACCAAAGCCTCATATATCTCTCTTCTTGATTTGCTCGAAATTTGGTATTGCGTACTAAATTAAGCCTAAAACCATGTGGTGCCAAGTTTCGTGAAAATCTGTTCAGATTTAGATATAGCTCCCTTATATATGTTCGTCCGATTTAAGGTAAATGGTGCACCAAAGACCCTATACATTTTTCGATTTGCACTGATTTTGGCAGAGCGTACATCCTACCAAATGAGTAGAATGACGTAGTTTCTTTTTGCAGAAACAGACAGAGCCCATATATTCGACCGACTCCATGTTTATTGGATTTCAGTCATTTACAAGTGTCCAATTGAGATTTGCTTAATATTCGATTTACATAATATTGTCTCATTATCTATCTATCCAAATAAAGATTTTAGTATAGGTTACAGAACAACGTGTTTATGGATTGATCTAAGTCGGTTCACTATAAGATAAAGATTACATATTTTAGTTCATCCAATTAAAGTCAATGGTGCTTCGAAAATGCGTCTGTTAGAATGTATCTGTGGTGAAGGGTATGATATAATGGGCCCCTTCCGACTTTCCTTACTGGTTTTTAATTTTGTTTGCAATATAAAACTGTTTATATATCCTTTCACAGCCAGTTAGCTTATGACATTTCCAATCACTCATTGGATAAAACCACAAAACATTAACCAAGAATAAATTATCATTTAATTGAAATATCTATCATCAGAGAAATAAACACAAATAATTGCAGATTTTCATTTAAAACGGCAATTGTTTGTTGTTGATTGCCCGGGAACTTTTCCTTAATACTCGATATTTGTTATAAACATGACTTTCATCATCGCCAACGTCATCGCTGCCATCATCTACGTCGTCATCAACGCCAACACCCCCACCATTTGCACAAACATTCATTACTTTAATTAAAATAGAATCCTGGATATATTTAACTCGGGCTAGTGGAGAATAACATTTGCTGCTGTTGGTGGTGGTGGTGGGTTGATAATTCATATGGCGATTTGTCATTGAAGTGAGGGTGGGTGGTCTGTTAAAACTTAGTGGACCCCCCACACACTAACACCATCACAGTAAACTTAACAAAATAAAAAAAGAATTGAGATATTTCTTCAAATTCTTACTAAACGGAGAAAAATGAATCAAACCAAAGGAGGTCATTCTTAGTTGCCTCCTGTCGCCATGCCGCCGTGGTTGTTTTTATACCCTTCACCACTCTGTGGTACAGGGTATTATGTCTTTGTGCATATGTTTGTAACAGGCTAAAGGAAACGAGATAGACAAATGGTTCCTTTTGAGAATATGCATAGAATCACTTTCTGAGTCGATTTATGCATGTCCGTCCGTCTGTCGATGTAAAATTGTAAACAAAGTACAGGTCGCATTTATAATCCGAATTGGATGAAATTTAGCATCGATCACTTATTTGGCCCAAGGACGAACCCTATTGAACTTGGGAAAAATCGGTTCAGATTTAGATATAGCTCCCATATATATATTTAACCGATTTAATGTAAACTGTCCCTATATATCTTTCGATTTGCACGAAATTTGGTACAGCCTAATCATTAAGGTCTAGAATGATGTCTGTTTCGTAAAAATCGGTTCAGATTTAGATATAGCTCCCATATATATATTTAACCGATTTAATGTAAACGGTCCCTATATATCTTTCGATTTGTACGAAATTTGGTACAGCCTAATCATTAAGGTCTAGAATGATGTCTGCCAAGTTTCGTAAAAATCGGTTCAGATTTAGATATAGCTCCCATATATATATTTAACCCATTTAATGTAAACGGTCCCTATATATCTTTCGATTTGCACGAAATTTGGTACAGCCTAATCATTTAGGTCTAGAATGATGTCTGCCGAGTTTTGTACCGGTTGAAGATCTTAGATATAGCTCCCATATAAAGTTTCGTCCGATTTCATGTAAATGGTGCCCCAAAGTCCCTATATATCTTTTGATTTGCACGAAATTTGGCATAACGTACTGAATTGAGCCTAGAGTGATGTCAGCCAAGTTTCGAGAAATTCGGACCATATTAAGATATAGCTCTCATATATAGTTTCGTCCGATTTCATGTAAATGGTGCACCAAAGTACCTATATATCCTTCGAATTTCACGAAATTTGGCATATCGTACTTAATTGAGCCTAGAATGATGTCTGCCAAGTTTCATGAAATCGGTCTTGATTTAGATATAGCTCCCATATATAGTTTCGTCCGATTTCATGTAAATGATGCCCCAAAGTCCCTATATATCCTTCGATTTGCACGAAATTTGGTACAGCCTAATCATTTAGGTGTAGAATGATGTCTGCCAAGTTTCGTGAAAATCGGTCCAGATTTTGATATAGCTTGCATATATAGTTTCGTCCGATTTCATGTAAATGGTGCCCCAAAGTCCCTATATATCTTTCGATTTGCACGAAATTTGGCATAACGTACTGAATTGAGTCTAGAATGATGTTTGCCAAGTTTCGTGAAAGTAGGTCAAGATTTAGATATAGCTCCCATATATAGTTTCGTCCGATTTCATGTAAATGGTGCACCACATATATCTTGCGATTTGCACGAAATTTGGCACAACGTACTGAATTTAGTCTAGAATGATGTTTGCCAAGTTTCGTGATAATAGGTCAAGATTTAGATATAGCTCACATATATAGTTTCGTCCGATTTCATGTAAATGGTGCACCAAAGTCCCTATATATCCTTCGATTTGCACGAAATGTGGCATAACGTACTTAATTGAGCCTAGAATGATGTCTGCCAAGTTTCATGAAAATAGGCCCTGATTTAGATATAGCTCCTATATATAGTTTCGTCCGATTTCATGTAAATGGTGCTCCAAAGTCCCTATATATCTTTCGATTTGCACGAAATTTGGCATAACATACTGAATAGATCCTAGAGTTATGTCTGCCTTGTTTCGTAAAAATCGGTCCAGATTTAGATATAGCTCCCTTTTATTATAGATTGATTTTAAGTAATTGACGCACCAAGGAACCAATAGGAACAAAACGTTCTGAAATTAGTATAACCTAACCTGTGACAAGTTTGTTTGAAATCGCTTAATATTTGGATAGAGCTTCCATATATATTTTCGCCCGATTTCAAGTAAATTGGGCATCAAATTCCTCATGTTAGTCAGATTGACATCAAATTTTGCACAGCGTACAAAATTGAGTACAGAATTACGTAGTTGCATTTTCTGGATGTACAGACATAGCCCGACGGATGACCTATTTATAATTTTTTGAAGTCGATTTACATACTTTATGGATAGATCTATTCAGATTTACATTTAGATAAATATCACATATTTTATTTCATTTTTTATTCCTCTTTTCAGAAAAATCATTGCAGGCTATTGTCTTGGAAAGTTTTTGGCTTGTCCTTTTTTCACTTTTTCAAATGACGTTGATTGTTATGTTGGATGTCAGTAGGTGAACGGGCTGATAAACTTATCGTACTCATTGGCCAAGGCACAACAACATCTCAATAAGAGGACAGTGGGTGTTATGAGGATTAAAGTGGGCCAATACATGATCTAATGTCTTCTCCAACGTGGATCTTATATAAAAGACTTATAGATGGTATTTTATACAATCACACAAGCGACTAATGGTATTTTGTCTATAATAGGCCTTTAGTAAATAGAACACCTATAGAAGTTTCCCGGTCTATGGTCTTAAATTCTTCTTCTATAAATGATCTCCTGTATATAGAAGGCTTCTGCAGGTCCATAGAAGCTTTTGTGTATAGATGATTTTATTCCTGTAACAATAGTTTTTTTTAAGTTCCATCCTTTTCTCACCACTGTCCCCTAGACATCCCATGGACACAACAACACACAACCAACGGCATTCATTCATTCATGTCATGAATGAACGAATGACTAGCCTAAGTTTCTAGGCACATCAAAAGAAATAATGTTGACGCTGGTAGTTGACGGAAGTTGAAAAATTATTTCCGTTCCAGTTAATTGTGTTTTTAAAGTCATCTTCCTTTTTGAGCCATTCGAAATCCTCAGACGCAACTCAGCTCACAAAAGGACGAACGACGAAAGAATGGCATACAATTCTTTAGAAAATAATTCTCATCCGTAATTAAGACATTACGGTTGGCTGTATTCGTCGATGATTCTGTGGATGATGATGTGAAGAGGGTAGGGGAGAAAGAGTTAGGAACCTTGAATAAATCACAACTATGAACAATAGAAGAATGTGGTTGTTGAGATGTCGAATGATCATTGTGTGGTACAAATAAAAATGATTTGCTAAATTTTGCAAGATAATTTTAGTTTCAATAAATGAAAGGGGAGAAACTACTTAAGGAATATAAAAAAAAATTTACTGAAACAATAATAATTTGATAATTAAATATATTGATTCTTTTGAAGAGCAGACTACAAGAATTACATTTCTTGGATGAAATGAAAATAGAAACCTTAATTATGTGTCATGTATCATCATTCGATGCGAGACCTACGAACTCAATATAACTCCAATATCGTACATATGACATTCTGAGAAAAAACCGTAGTCGTCTGGGAGTGGACAATCCTATAGGGGATGAAAAACCATGGTGAGTATATGAAAATCGCAGAAGGAAAAATTCCCCATAGGTAAAAGTTCGGAGATAAAGCGTGATCACTTTTTATATGACGAGATTGTTCAATAGCTTGATTTGTAGCTATTTTATGTATTTTTGGCGATTACATTTCGGCAGTAAAATCGAATGAGAATTTTTTTTGTAGAACATTTCTTCATTCTTACTCGATTCCTTGTATGTTCTTTCGGTGGCATGAAATAAGTCCCCAAACATTTATACACAAGACATAAACAACTATAATTGGGGACTTATTTGATTCGTCAATATACTGTAATTTGGGGCTATCACGGGATTTTAAATCGTTCTACAAAATCTTATCAATATCACTTTTAGTCGCCTATGTAGCATAATTTGTTATAAAGGCTGGTCGTTGTTAATATATTTATTACCTAATTTTCTTATCAATTTGTCTATAATTTGGTATATAGAATTCATGGTGAATAAAAAATGTATGCCTCATTCATACATACAACTTATCCCGTTCTTCAACATGAAACTGTGTAATTTTGAACATTATTTTTTCATAGCATAAAAAATAACATGAACATTGGAACATAGATCCCATAGAAAAGTCCCGACCGATATAAGAAACATACATTTAAGAGTCAAACATACGTATGCCCGATTTTTGATACGACGCTTTGCTGCAGTTTCGACATTTTTAAATATATTGTAGGTAGGTATTAGACACTTTTCAACTGAATTTGCCGCATTTTAATAATATCTTTGATTCTCGTTGGACCGTAAATCTCCCTACAAAATACTATCAAGGTCGTTTCATCGACTACTGTTGTGTGTGAAATTTTTGTCAATAGTAATTTTTGATATTTTGTGGATTTTTTTTTTGTGGAATACATAATACCCTTCACCACACTGTGGTACAGGGTATTATGTATTTGTGCATATGTTTGTAACAGGCAAAAGGAATCAAGATAGACCCATGGTTTCTTTTGAGAATATGCATAGAATCACCTTCTGAGTCGATTTATGGATGTCCGTCTGTCCGTCCGTACAGGTCGTATTTATGATCCGATTTGGATAAAATTTGGCACATGTCACTTATTTGGCCCAAGGACGAAGCCTATTGAAATTGGAGAAAAGCGGTTCAGATTTAGATATAGCTCCCATATATAGTTTCGTCCGATTTTAGGTAAATGGTGCACCAAACTCGCAAAATTTGTCTGATTGAGAGAAAATTGTGCCCAGCGTACTGAATTAGGCCCAGTTTGATGTGTGCAAAGTTTTGTTGAAATCGGTTCAAATTTAGATATAGCTCCCATATATAGTTTCGTCCGATTTTTGGTAAATGGTGCACCCAGTAGTCTAAGTCTGTTCCATATACTCGAGATAAAATTGTGGAAAACGGTCTGTGTTGCAAACGGTTTATGCCACGGTTGCTCAATTAGGTCCAGAATTACATATAGCTCGACATACATTATTTTGCTCGATTACATACAAATGGTAAACTAAAAAATCCGATTGACATACAATTTTGCATCGATTTCATAATGGAATGTGCATGGGGTTTTAAATTGGTTCAAATAACTATGTAGATCACACATTTAGTTTTGCCTCATTCCATTTCAATGGTCCTCTAAAGATTATATATCTGTTCTATCTACAAGATATTGTATATATTAGCATCTCTTGTATGTATCCAAAGTGGTGAAGGGTATCATATAGTCGGCCCGTCCGACTTTTGATCTTTCCTTACTGGTTCAATTTAGATATAACGGGAGCTTTATCTAAATCTGAACCGATTTTCACGAAACTTAGCACACATCATTATAGACTCAATTCAGTACGCTATTTGGACTTTGGCGCACCATTTACCTTAAATCGGACGTAATATATATGGGAGATATATCTAAATCTGAACAGATATACATAAAACATAGCACACGTCATTCTAGGCACAATTCAGGACGATATGCCAAATTTCGTGCATATCGAAAGACATATAGGGATTTTGGTGCACCATTTACATTAAATCGGGCGAAAATATATGTGGGAGCTATATCTAAATCTGAAACGATATTCAAGAAACACATCATTATAGACTTCAGTACACTATGCCAAATTTCGTGCATATCGAAAGATATTTAGGGACTTTGGGGCACTATTTAGCTTAAATTAGGCGAAAATATATATGTGAGCTATATCTAATTCTGAACCGATATTCACGAAACTTGACACACATCATTCTAGACTTAATTTAGTACGCTATACCAAACTTCGTGCAAATCGAAAGATATATAGGGACTTTGGTTCACCATTTACATAAATCTGAACCGATTTTCATGAAACTTGACACACGTCATTCTATAAATTTAAGCAAAATAATGTAAGGGAATAATGGACCGATTTTTTATTTTACGGGACCATTTAGATGACGCATGAAAATATATGTGAAAGATATATCTAAATCTGAAACGATTTAAAAAATTAAAATCAATTAGATACGCTATGCAATATTTCGTGTAGTTCAACCCTAGCATCTTTAATGCACCATTTACATAAAATCGGACGAGATTATTTTTATGATCTATATCTAAATCTGAAAAAATTGCAACAAAACATAACACAAGTCATTAACAAAATATTGAAAAACAACGTATTGAGTAGGGTTTTCAATATTTCGTGTCACTTGGACAAACCTTGGCCGTTTGGTACACCATTAACATAAAGTCGGACGAAGCTTCATCTAAATCCTATCCGACCTCTAATAATTTCAATTGTGTTCGTCCATTGCCCAAATTACCAAATTTGAATTCAGACCATAAATACGACCTGTGTTTTATTACAATTTTATATCAGACATCATCAACTACCTCAACCAAAAGGTAAAAAAGTCAGATTTTATATAGATCCAGACTATATATCCATTTGTAGAATTGTCACACAAATGACCTTAGGTTCACAGATCTAATAATTTGAATTCTGGTTTATTCCCTTTCCATCCAAATAAATAAAAAAATATTTGCAGTTCATATCGCCCATCATTAGTGTGGCATTTCGATGAGTTTGAAACACTTTCACCAATTTCCTGCTCAATGTCCTCAATGATGTAATAAAAATGAAAATATTTCACAATAAAAGTAAATCAAACGGAAATTACAACAAAATCGAAGCAATATTTATTCCTCTCTCTCTCTCCACTATTTGTTGTTGTTGTCCGTGCTGGTGGCGGGGGTGATGGGGCCTGGAGAAGAAAAATTTAAATTGCAAATTGTTGGTCGTTGTTTGGGGTTTTTTCCTTTGTCACGCAGAATAAAAAAGACGAACCAAACTAAAATGGCAACAATCAAAAACCTTAATAGGATAAATATCTCTACAATATGCTCAAGGAGCGACCATATATCCCCGGAAAAAAGGACATACCCTTACATGGCGGCATGGATATACGAGTGTGTGTGCGGAACATAAATGTGGACAGGGCAATAATATATGGCTCCCACTCAATATATGGTTTCTGATAATGATGACGATGGGTCACCCACTTGTATGTCATCATTATTCGTCGTCGTCGTTGAGTGTGTGTGTGCGTGGGAGGAGGTATGCTCTTGGCTGCAGAAGATGCCAAACGGTAGTTATCATTGGCAAAAGCATAACGAATGATTATCTTGTGCCATGACATTTCTGGGTAGTTGTCTCTGGATGGATGAGTCGTAAAAAAACAACGACATAACAACAACATTTTTTATCGATTCCAGACATAAAATCGAACGGCGGGGGAAGTAGACCCACTGTTGTTTGTATCCTTCAAAAACACATAGCAAGTTTCGCATCTTCTTGTTCTTCGTTTTTGTTTCTGCTGCTGCTGTGTTTTTCGTTTCGGGGTTTTCTTGGTGAAAACCTTCAGCCACAGGATGTGTAGTGGCATAGGAAATAATAAGACGCAATTTACGAGGGAGTGAACGAAAAACAACAACGACAGCAGCGACGATGCTAACGAAAAGGGCATCCTGGCATCTCCTGTACTCCGACCACCAACCATTACTATTTACTATTGGTTTAACAATCGATAGACTGTTATGGTTGATAAAAATTGAGTTGATGTTAGTTTTCGTTGGCTGTTTTGTAGGTGGGGGAATTCTTCTAGTCGTCTTTTTTCATAAACTGTTGTTCCAATGGAGAATAGAGGACCGTTTTTCTCTGCCTCTCTCTCAGCCTCTTGCTAGGGATGTACGTATTCAGACAATGTTGTCGCTGAAGGGAAACAAATTGTTTGTTTGCCTTGTTTGTCGGTCTGTTTGTTTGTTGTGGCAGCCAGTTGTCTGCATGGCATTCCATGTTTTTTAGTTGACGAAAGCTGAGGCAAAAAAAAAAAAAGAGCTTGGAGCAGCAGTAAAGGAACATCAATAACACACTCACACATTCACAATTTTGGAAATTTACTGTAGTTAATGTTCCGTTCAGAAGAAATTTCTGTAATTCTATATATAGTTTTTATTGCTGTTGGTTTGTCTTGCCATCTTTTGACTCTGGGGTATTCCACTCTTAACCTAACTTAAGGAATTGTTTTCTTTTTTAAAGATGTTGTTATTGTTTTTTACCTTAACCACGTATTTTCTTTGTTCGATGGCATGTTGAAAGGGTTCGGAATTTTTTGCAGGTGATGGAGAATAACAAAATACAGCCAAATCGTTGAGATAATTCGGTAAAAACCTTCCCAATATGATATGATACCCTTAACCACATTGGGTATCGGTAGAACAGACACATTATCTTTAGAGGACCATCGACTCGCAATCGAACTAACTTAAATATATGATCTACGTAGATATATGTACCAATTCAAATCAACCCATAAACATGCCATTCTTTGCCAAATTTCAAGTCAATCGAGCATACTTGGTGTATGCAACCGAGGAAAACAATGTAAACAAGTGAAAAAGCGTTAAGTTCGGCCGGTCCGAACTTTGGATACTCTCCACCATAGAAATACTGAAAATTTTATGAAATGAAAATATAGGGAACATACATCTAACTATAATTCTACCAATCGATTGTTGTAAACCAAATAGAAATTTCAGCAATTTCAATGGGGGTTTTTCCTAAAATCTCAAAACCCAAAAATTTTGACATAGTAGGGAGAAACATGTGTATAAAATCCTGAAAATACACCAATTTAGAGGGCAACTTTATAAGAGGCATACTAAAGCGGAACCAATATTGACAACATTGTGTAGGAATTAGCGAATACTTGGTGTTTTCTTTATATAAGAGGTTATGCCTAATTAAGGGCCGATATAGCTCAAGTTCCAAGCTAATAATTTAGTTTTGAATCCAAATACAGAGCATCACGCTAAATAGTAAATATGTAGGATGTTTTATATAGGACCTGGACCTAAATGCGGGTCGATATAGTTCATCCTCAAACCTCACTTTCTAGTTTTTATGTCGATATCCTCCAATAGATAAATGATTACAACATATAGCTAAATCGACTAAATCGTTTTAGAATTCCATACTACGCAGGATATGAACTGACAATTTCGTCTACCGAATATCCCCCATTCTATTACCCCAACAAACGGAACAAATTAGCTAACTATTTTAATATAAACAAGTAAGGAAGTAGTAAAGTCAGCCGGGGCCGACTATATGATACCCCTCACCACTTTGGGTATATTCACAGATGAATCCTAACAGACGCGGCATTTTTAAAGGACATGTAAAATGAAATTGGATCCATAAACATGTCATTCTGCAACCGATATTACATTTTTCATTTAGTCAGATAGAGAAGCTATATCAAAATCTGATCCGATTTTAGGAAACTTAACATACATCATTCTAGGCCTCATTCATTACGCTCTGCCAAATTTCGTGCTAATCTAAAAATATATAGGAACTTTGGTGGGCCATTTCATTAAATCGTACGAAAATATATATGGGAGCTATACCTAAATCTGAACCGATTTACATGAAACTTAACATACATCATTCTAGGCCTAATTCATTACGCTGTAATAAATTTCGTGCAAATCGAAAGCTATATAGGGACTTTGGTGCACCATTTACATTAAATTGGACGAAAATATATATGGGTGCTATATCTATATCTGAACCGATTTTCAGGAAACTTAACACACATCATTCTAGACCTAATTCATTACGCTGTGCAAAATTTCGTGCAAATCGAGAGATATATAGGGACTGTGGTACAACATTTACATTAAATCGGACGAAAATATATAGCTATATCTAAATTTGAACCGATTTTTCCCAATTTCAATAAGGTTCGTCCTTGGGCCAAATAAGTGACCTATGCCAAATTTCATCCAAATCGGATCACAAATGCGACCTGTACTTTGTTCACAAAAATACATGGACGAACGGACGGACAGACAGGCAGACGGACATGCGTAAATCGTCTCAGAAAGTGATTCTATGCATATTCTCAAAAGAAACCATGTGTCTATCTCGTTTCCTTTCGCCTGTTACAAACATATGCACAAATACATAATACCATGTACCACAGTGTGGTGAAGGGTATAAAAAGGGGGTTATATGGGGACTACCCCTAAAATGGGGGTGAATATTAATACTTTTTGGTAGGGAGATTTGTTACCATATACGACTAAAAATACCAAATTTCAGCAAATTCGGTTGAAAAACGCTATCAAGAACTCCAAAATACCGAAGATTGGGGGGTACCCTTATATGGGGGCTATCCGAAAAAATAAACCTATATTTCTAATTTTTGGTGGGAAGATTTTCTATCCAATAAGAACTCAAAAGTACCATATTTCAGCGAATTCGGTTGAAAAACGCGATCAAGAACTCCAAAATACGGAAAATTTGGGGGAACCCTTATATGGGGGCTATCTGAAAAAGTGGACCGATGTTTATAATGTTTTGTGTAGATATTTGGCACAAAATAAAAACCCAATGTACCAAATTTCAGCGAATTCGGTTGAAAAACGCGCTCAAGATCCCTAAAATACCGAAAATTGGGGGTACCCTTATATGGGAGCTATGCCTAAATGGGAGCTATGCCATCTTCGAACTTGACTTGCCTGCAGACAAAAGATTCTATGCAAAATGTTGGCGATCTATCTCAATTCGTTTAGACGCTAGAGTGATTACAACAGACGGACATGCGTAAATCTTCATATAATTTTACGCTGATCAAGAATATATATACATTATGGGGTCGGAAATGATTATTTCGATGCGTTACAAACGGAAAAACAATAAAAAAACCTGTGAGCGGAGCAGTATAGTCGGACGCGGCCGACCATACGATACCCTACACAACAACCACGAACTCTAACTTTCTGAGGATGTTTATTCCGAGTCTGAGTAATATTTCGTGATATCTGCCCCCTTTTGTCCGATTAGAGGTCAATAACACCTCTTTCTTACTTTTTTCGAATATTCAGTACAGTCCTTCTAATTACTTGTCCAGATTACCTTCACGGTGGGTTGTGTTGTGATTTTCGGATTATACTCGACTCGAAAACACACAAAAAATTAAGTTTTCGGTCCATTTCATCCCAAAATTTTAATCTGATCATCACCGAAAATTGTAGGCGTTGTTCTTGACCATAACTGGAACTTCATGAACATTTCAAAGCCATCAGCGCGATATTTCCCCCTCTAATGTGGTAATGGGTTACTAAATAATATCTGAATACGTAAGCACCTGTAAATATTTGACTGTAACTTCCACATCTGAGTAGAAACATCACTATATTTGGTATCAATTTAAAGGCCAACCACTCCTCTTGAATATGCTATCAACTCCTCGGGTCTACATCCTCCAGGAGTAAATATATATGCCATAGAATACAAATTTTGTCATTTTTCACACAAAAGTCAGGGTCCATTTGACCCGCTAAATATTGACCGATCTTTATCAAAACATGCATGCTTATTCTCTGGGCCGATCCCCTTCTCCATGCAAAAATTCGCGGTGTTTGAGCCATAATTGCGGCCTCTGGAGCGACTAGAAAAACCGACAAAAATTTAGTATTTGGTCCATTTCATCTCCTAAATATTAACCGATCTTTCCCAAAAACAATAGGGATCTTCATTGGCCAGAACCCATCCTACATGCAAAATTTCGTGAAGATTGGTCCATAACTGTGGCCTGTATCGTGTTTACAAATTATAATGGACAGACGGACGGACGGACACACATGTCTAGATCGACTCAGCTAGTCGAGATATGACGATCGGTATACTTAAAGGTGGGTCTAGGACCAATATTTCGCGGCGTTACAAACATTTGGGGCTGCACAAAGCTATAATACCCTGACAACATAGTTGTGTAGGGTATAATAAACCCTCCATACTATGGTAGAGGGTATAAAAATCGGACGAAAATATATGTGGAATTTATATCTAAATCTGCAGCGATTTCTATAAAACTTAAATCTGAATCGATTTCATCAAAACTTCGCTTAAATTTATCTGTGCTGTGCTACGCTGTTAAAAATGTTGTCTTAATCTGACAAACATTGGGTGTATATATAAATATTTATATATACCACAGTGTGGTGAAGGGTATAAAAATGGGACTGGTCAAACCTCGGATCTACATTGAAAAACTTCTACAAATATGTTTTTCATTATACCGCTACACTACAGCCATTTCATTGGGAAAATGTGACTGAAACCTTATAAATATCGAAAATGGAACAGGACTTTTATATGAGGTCCTATGACAAAACTTGGATCTATGTAGAGAATTTTCTGAAAACATTTTTCAGCCTCCGTGAATGAGGGATGTTAAATTGCAGCAACATGCCGGTTATCTTATTAAAAGTGACTTTTAAATATTAGGTTCGAAAGCTTGAAAAAGCTGGGCAGTGTCTTTTCCACACGTTCTACATCTGATGCTCTCCTGGCATCCAATCTGGTATAAGTGGTTGTTATGTCTTTTGAGAATACCGGCCAGACTGTGATTTTCTTTTTGTTTAGCATTAAGATTTGTTTTCTCCGTTGTTCCTCCTTGTAACCTTGCATAAGGTGGTGGTTCCATAACATTCGTTGCCACTGTCATTATCTTTCATGTTTTCTAGTTAGTCATTTTGGAGTAACTGGATTTCACGAAAGATTTGGTTGCAGCGCTCGTTTTATTGATATTAGGTTCGACATCGTCACACTTAGTCAATGGATTTTGACAGTCGCCTTTTATTTCAGGTAGGCTATGCATTATCTTGCTATCAGCCGACGGGAAGCTCTATTTCGTTTTTATGGGTTTAGCTTTCGTCAGCTCTTCTGAAGACCTAATCCTCTTCGCCACTTTCCAGGAAGTGGAGGGACCTTAAGGTTTATCCTTCTTAGCTTTGGCTTGCTGTTTAATTTTGTTTCTCCGGTTCATTCTGGCTATTTTTCGCTTTTGGGGCCCAGATAACTGCTTCTTTCTTGTAGTGAGCTTGATGATATCCTTGATGGCTTCCCCAACCATCTTATCAGCCTCTGCGCTGCTTTGGCTTTCTAGGACGGTTGTATTTTTCGTATCTTCATGTTCAGACTCACAATATTAGTCCTTAAACTCAGATCCACTTTTTTCTCATTGGCTGCGTGCTTGACTACACTCGACTACAGATGCCAAGGCACCCACATCTATAGGACATGTTTGTTCACGATCGAAGGATGACGACGGGGCGTGGCTCGTGGACAGATCAACGATACCTACCGGTACTGAATTATTTAGGCTCTGCGCCGTAATTTTTCTATCTTCCTGTTTTCAATTTGGACCAGCCTATTAATATGATTATTTTCAGCATAGAGTTATTTCCAGTTATTTACCTGGACGGGAGTTATGTCAAATCGTGAGTTATAGCGATAATTTTCCGCATAGATGTATGTCAGACCCCATAAACCCGGAATTCCAAATTAAAGGTATGCCGCCTGAAAAATGGAGCTAAGATCTTAAAAATAACGACAAGACATATCTAAATCTGAAACGATTCAATAATAAATGAACACACGTCATTTTAGACTCAATTTGGTACATTGAGGAAAATTTCTTCTCAATAAGGCAAATATTTGGACTTTGGTGCACTATTATAAAATAGGACGAAAATATATATTTGAACCGATTTTCATCAAAGGGTACGTTCTTACATATTTAAACCGATTTTCATCCATAGGGTTCGTCCTTACTTACATAGTTGGCTGGAGACAGAACATTTGTTTCATTAGCTGAACTTAAGAAAGATTTCCACGTTCTACATATTTAAACCGATTTTCACCAATAGGGTTCGTCCTTACTTACTTAGTTGGCTCGAGACAGAACATTTGTTTCATTAGCTGTACTTAAGAAAGATTTCCACGTGCATCGATCTTGTGCGCAGTTTTTCCAATTTGAAAGACCATATTTTGATATGTCATCCTCCACTTGATCTTTCCATCGAATTCGTGGCCTTCCGTCTCAATAGGGCATTCACTTGGACTTTGGTGTACTGTTATAAAATAGGACGAAAATATATATTTGAACTGATTTTCATCAATATGGCTCGTCCCTACTTAGTTGGCTCGAGACAGAACATTTTTTCATAAGCCGAACTTAAAAAAGTTTTTCAGGAGCATCGATCTTGTGCGCAGTTTCTCCATATTTTGATATGTCATACTCCACTTGATTTTTCCATCGAATTCGTGTCCATTCCCTACTGCGTGAATCATCAGTAGAATCGCTTTTATATGCCTTTTGAGCTGGGTCATTCTAATCCATTCGCACAACATGACCTAGCCACCGTAGTCGCTGCAGCTCGATACGACAGAATATGTTGATGTCCGGGTATATATGTCAAAACTCTTGATTTATTCTCCGTCGATGCATATCGGCTCGTAGATCTTTCGCCGAATTTTTCTTTCAAAAACTCCAACATCTATATCATCTGCTTGTCCAAATATCCATGCTCGTCCATAGGCCAAATAAATAAATGAACGGCACCAAATGTCAACCAAACAGACAGACCATTTGGTGCACCATTTAAAAAAATCGGACTAAATTTTTGTTGGGAACAATATCTAACTCTGAACCGATTTGATTCAGACCTACGTCGCAAGCGGACAATCGTTAGGTATTTGCATAAAATCGGTATAAAGTATAATTATTCCAACGTCTATCGTCCTAAAGTGCACGACACTTTAATTTCCTCGAATTTGAGGGAAAGTAAAATATTTTTAGTTTTTTTTTCATTTTTCCAACTAAATTTCTTCTGTGCCTGACATGTTGTGTAAATACTTATATTTTGTTATCGCAAGGAAATGTCTCATCGCTGTTGTTGTTTGTTTTGTTTGAGTGGCTCAATGTTTTTTTTCGTGGAAAATTCTGTTTATTTTGCGTTTACCAATTTGTCTCGAATGATTACATAAACCCTTCGTATTGTTGTTTTGAAATCCTCAATGTGGCTAATTGCGTTGTAGGGAATAATTATGTAAATTGCCAAATTTGTTTTCACAAGTGCGAAGAATGTTGACTGAAGAACGAAGGTAGTCTATGGAATAGATAGATCGCCTCTTAGTGAATTTATATTGAAAAAGAAGATTTTTTGCAGAAAACTTACAATATGAATTAAAAACTTTGTTAAGTTCCGCCGAACTTTTTACACTTTTCAATTATTAAAATCGTTTGGAACATATTATGGTGGCTATATAAACTTAGTACACATTGGGACACTTATAGGGCGTTTTTCAATAAGTCCAAGCTATTGCTGCATCATACTCAACCTCAGTATATGGAAAATTCAGCACTGATAGAAGACCTAACAGACAATCTAAAACTGGTATGGGCCATTAACACCTTTTAACACTACAATTTTCCTGGACCAGATGTTCAGAGTTTTAATAACACTGAGGGAGATTTTCAGGGTCTGACTAAGGTTATTATTCATACCAAGTCTGTGAGAGACGTAAGAGTGATCTTCATTCCCAAGGCTCGGAAACCTAATCACAATTTACTGAAGGACTGCAGACAGATTAGCCTTTCTTCACTTCTCTTGAAAATAGTAGAAAGTTTATTAGATCTTAAGCAGAGATTACTGGACTAAAATAAAAGCAACAAATTACAGAACGCCTACATCCAAGACAATTCTGTAGACAATATTTTACATGAAGTAGTTGGACGTATTGAGAGAAAAATGAAAAACTCCAACTTCACTTTGGCTACTTTTCTTGATATTGAGGGAACTTTCAACAACGTAAAGCCGGAATCTATCATTTAGCTCCTATTAAAACGGGAATATCCTCTACCCTGGTGGATCAGATTGGTGTTATGCTGAAAAACAGGATAATCAATGCAAACATAGGGGATAGCTCCATAAGGAGATTTATTTACAGCGGCATTCCACAAGGCCGGGTTTTTATCGCCCCTTGTCAATTTTGACAAATTGTGAACCAAAGCAGTGATGATGTAGTGCTCATTAGCGGAAAATTCTTACCAAAATATCATACATTAAGCAGACATCTTGTCAGGGTGGGCGCTCATTAGTCTTGGGAATGTCACCGCTCAACGTACACTGGCTTTACTGCATCGCATCCATTCTTACTTATGGATGTATTGTCTGGTGGGATGCACTGAGGAAGAAGGCCCTGCTGTCCAAAATGAGTAGTGTGCAAAGATCGGTAGCAATCCTTAAACCAGGAGCTCTTTGAAGCACTACTCAGGCTGCTTCGAATACAATAATGAATCTTCAGCCACATGATTTATTAATTCGTTTTCAGGCCACATCTTAATTTTAAGGAATTTAAAATAAAAAAACAACTATACCACTATACCTGTGAGCTTTCTCCTCTTGACGATATGTCGATATATACAGATACTTCAAAGATGGAAGAAGGCACACGTGCGGGAGTTTTCTGTAAAGAACTTCCAATGAATAACTCATGTACACTAAATAATAATTGAAGCGTTTTCTGAATCAAAAAAGTGATACTGATGACGGAATTCGTACAATTCGAGTACGAAGCGATTTAAATAATGTGGACTGTATACACAAATTAGTACTGTACACATCACTGATGACAAAATTCGTACAATTCGAGTCATTTATGTAATTTGGACTGTATACACAAATTAGTACTGTGCACACAGTTGCCCTCTTTATACACTTCACCACACTGTGGCTTTGTGCATATGTTTGTAACAGGCAAAAGAAATCGAGACACATCCATGGTTTCTTTTGAGAATATGCATAGAATAACTTTCTGAGTCGATTTATGCATGTCCGTCCGTCTGTTGATGTTAAATTGTAAACAATTTTTACCATGAACCAATACACGCCACGCGAGCGCTATGAAATAGTTGAAATTTACATCCAACAGAAGAAGTCAATTGTGAAAACTCATCGTGCTATTAAAACATTAAATAATGTGAGAAGTGCGCCTTCTAAGAACACCATTAAGCGTTTATACGAAAAATTTTTGGTAAGGCTCTTTCTAAACTGAAGAGGCCATATAAAAGTCGACCAAGGCGATCGGCCGAGAATATCGCTGCCGTACGAGCCAGTGTTGAGAGGTCCCCAAGAACATCCCAAAAACGCCGTTCTCAGCAGTTGGGCATGGCTCGGTCCACTTTACAACGGATTATTCGCATTGATTTGCATTTGTTCCCGTACAAAATTCAATTGACGCAAAGAATGTTGTCAGCGGACAATCCTCGTCGATTGGAATGGGGCCAAAGAGTCATCGAAATGGCCGAAGACGAATTTTGGAACAAAATTATCATGTCCGATGAAGCTCATTTCACATTGAATGGGACCGTAAATAAGCAAAATTGCCGTTTTTACGCCACTGAAAATCCCCAGGAGATTCAAGAAGTGTCTCTTATGACGAAAAAGTCACAGTTTGGTGCGGCGTTAGTGCGAAAACGGTCATTGGGACGTTTTTCTTCCAAAATGAAAATGGCTATGCTGTTACCATCAATCACGAGCGTTATCGCGACATGATGACTAATTTTGTGATGCCAATTATTCATCGAAAGCGTATGAGGCAGTTCTGGTTTCAACAAGACGGCGCCCCACCGCAGACAAGTCGCATAACAATCGATTTTCTGAAGAATTTGTTTCCGGGCCGTTTGATGTCGAAAAGTTGTGATTTGGACTGGCCACCGCGTTCGCCCGATTTGACGCCGCCTGACTTCTTCTTGTGGGGATATTTGAAGTCAAAGGTTTACGTTAACAAGCCAAGGACCGTAGAAGAGCTCAAGGACAACATTCGTGAAGAAATAACCGCTATTCCCGCCGAAATGTTGGCAAAACGATGGAAAATGCAGCAAAAAGGGCACAATACGTCATCAACGCCAGAGGCGGCCATATGAGAGATATCATATTCAAAAATTGAATGATTAACATTGCCAACCGCCAAATTTTTATTTTTTTCTTTGATTTTAAAAAAAAAAACATGGGTCCGTCGAATATGGGCAACCCTGTATATATAATTTTTGGCAAATTTGGCATAGCGCACAGAATTAAGTCTAGAATAATGAGCTCAAAGTTTCGTGAAAATCGGTTAAGATGGTGCACCAAAGTTGCACTAAATTTGGCAATGCGTACTGAATTAAGCCTACAATTATGTGTGCTAAGTTTCGCTATAATCGGTTCAGATTTAGATATAGCTCCCATTTATATTTTCGTCCCATTTTGTGTTAATGTAGCACCAAAGCTCTATATATTTTTCGATTAACACGAAAATGAAAATCATTCGATTTGCACGAATTTTGGCATATCGTACTGAATTAAGTCTAGAATGATTGTGCTAAGTTTCATGAAAATCGGTTCAGATTTAGATATAGCTCCCATATATATTTTTAATGTAAATGGTCTCTATATATCTTTCGGTTTGCACGAAATTTGGTACAGCCTACTAAATTAGGTCAAGAATGATGTATGCTAAGTTTCGGGATATAAATTAGATATAGCTTCCATATATAGATTCGACCGATTTTAGGTAATTGGTACACCAAAGTCGCTATATGTCATTCGATTTGCTTGAATTTTGGCATAGCGTACTGAATTAAGTCTAGAATGATTTGTGCTAAGTTTCGTGAAAATCGATTCAGATTTAGATATAGCTCCCATATATATTTTCGTCCGATTTTATGTAAATGGTGCACTAAAGCCTCTATATAAACGATTTAAACGAATTTTGGCATAGCGTACTGAATTAAGTCTAGAATAGTCTAGCAATGTTTTACGAAAATCTGTTCAGATTTAGATGTAGCTTCCATGTTCGTCCGATATGAATTAATCTCTGGTAAGTTTCCATGAATTCGGTTCATGGTAAATGTACGCCATGTAATCCATGGATGTCTGATTGAGATTAAATGGCATGTGTAGGGACTGATGTTAGTCGGTTTAGATATAGATAAATTTCACATATTTAAGTTCGTTCAATTTCATGTCAATGTAGGGTATCATATAGTCGTCCAAGTCTGAATTTATTACTATTACTGCTTTTCAATGGATACTTCTACTTTGATGGAAGATAACAAAAACATCCATCTAAGTCGTTTTATGCACTGCGTACTGTGCATTATTTTAATGTCAATTTTTTCAAATCAAAAGCTATGGGATTTTGTTCTAATAATCATAATCCCTCATCCTTCAATACATTCCTAGATCAGTCCAAAATTATTGTTGTACATCAACTGTTTTAGCGGGGAAAGATTGGAACACTTTGCGTAGAATTTTTGCATATAATTTATATTTATCACGTGTCGGAATATGATACTCGCTTTCTTGGATGTTCTTTTGTAAAATTTATTCAGTATACATATTACCGTGGACACTTAAGGCTGTTATTTTCTTTCACACACTCCTCCAGAAACCCCAATATTTTGATACCTCGAATTTGAAATATTTGCGCGATGTTGGAATGCACTGCTACTTGAGTTACGGTTTTTTCTCATAACAATAATGCTATACGTTTAAAAATTCTAAGTCAGTTACACATTCCATCGTAAAAATTACCATATTATGGATTTACTTTTTTGGCCTTTTGGTAGGGGCAGTGAAGTGCCACGGGTCCAGCTAGTAACATATAAACTGAAAGTGATGTATATTCATGAGATATACACTAAATGAAGCAAAATACAGTCGACTCCATTTTACTGTAAGTCGCTTAACTGTAAAATATTGGATAAGTGAACTTGATTTTCTGCACCACTACATTTTAGGTTAATCGCTTACAATTTACACCGCATAAGTGAAACTTCGCATAACTGAAAATATCGGATAACTGAAATAGCTTTTGGTCAAATATTGCAATTTCCTTTCAAATCACTTCGCATTACTGAAAATCTTGAGAATGAAGGGTAGTGACAGAATATTTTGCATTGAGGAATACACATCTTCAAAGCCCACCCTAACAGATATTTTTCTGCAATTCATGATTTTTCCGACGTATGTTCCATGTGTGTAAATTATATATAAATTTGACGTCAAAAAACGTTAAGTTCGTTCGGCCAAACTTTTAAAGCAATTTGGAGAATTCGAAAAAAACTCCGTTCTGCATTTCTATATTTTATATACAAGTAACAAAGATGTAAAAAAAATATATATTACAGAATATACTGTTCATGGGGAAATGTCAAAACGAGGTCCAATATAATTAACAACATTTTGAGGAGGTCGTCCACTTTTAACTACTCTAAGTTATAATTAAGGCCTTCTAGATGATAACCAAATTTTAAATAGAAACAATTAAAAATGTGTGTCTTTAATGAACAAATTTTAATAAATAAAAATCCTTTAAGCAGTGACCATGTCAACCAGTTTCAATTTCTATCGTCAATTTTCATAGAATTCGAGACCTTCGAATTCGATATAAAATATTAATTATTGAAATTCCTAAAATTATTTTCAGTTAACCGAACTCCGCTTAAGTGAAAACATCGGATAACTGAAACAAATATCCAGATTTTTTCCGTTTCAGTAAAGCGGAGTCGACTGTAGCGAGTTCTACAAATCTATAATCAGTTTACTCTATTATATGGATGCGCGTCCTGATTATAAGAAAAATTCAAAAAACACCGAAAATCCGGCTTCAAAATATCAGCATCTGTTTTGGGTGGATGTAGTGATTATATCAAAAAATCATACATTAGAACCATATTGTCCATGGGGTCAATGATCACATGTGCGTGCGTTGTGTAGTTTAGCAACAAATCAAGAAAGAACAGAAAAACTTGTTGGCTTCAACGCATTTTCACCCATTTTTTTACATTACCACCATCACAACTTCCACGCAACTTATTATTTATTACCAATATTTTAAGATTTTGACAAGAAAACTTAATTTTTCATATTTCGCGAGTTATGAAGTTACAAATCTCAGTTTCAAGGAAATTAAAAGAATTTTGTAATTTCCCATATGTATGTACAATCTATTAACTTTTTGACATATTCAAAGATGTTTCATTCCATTCATTTTTGGAATTCGTGTAATTAGTGCTATTAAATAAAATGCCATAAAAATAATTGATTTTTTCCGTAGAATTCACGCTGCTTCAACATGTCGAACATTATACATGTTGCACTTGTACATGTGTACATACGTACATCATATACGGACATACATTTCCATATTGAATATGTTTAAATATACGCATATTTTTTGTGAAATTTACTCCCCATGGTGTGGTACCTAGAGTGATAATGAATTAACATCAATTTCAATCGTTCGCCGGACGAAGTAATTTCGCTGGTGCTGCGGGGAAATCGCAACGCATAAGTGTGCCAGTCATATTGTCAATCGTTTTCTTTGACATTAATGCTTGTAAATATGTATTAAGCAAATACACATGATTTTCAATTACATTTTTTTATCGCCACAATATAGTATTGACACTAGAAAGTGGGTGATTTGAGGTAGATCGAAGGCATCATTTTGTGATAGGTATTTATAGTGGAGTTAAGACAAATAATTTATAATTCTCTAAATAAATCTGTTACCCTGAAAATATTTGCTCATAACCATATTATATTTCCTAAAAATCGCCTTTACAGCAACATAGTGATAGATATAAAAATTACCACAATCACTATGTTATGTTTCCATATATGTTTGCATAAATTTCCTTATCCGCTGCAACTATTTTTCTTTTTAACCATCACACTAACCACCCCAATGTCAATAATTATAATTATGATTTCACAACAACATACATACATATAAGGACATAGTAAACACACAACTTGTTTGTAATTTATTAATTACGCTATACTAAATATATGTTAATGTCAAAAGCACACACTGACCTACACTCTGAAACTCGATTATTGAAATCAAAACAGGAACAACAACAACAAGAAATAAACAAATAAATAAATTATTAAAACAATTTTACTGGCGTTCAAATGCTGCTCATATTCAGCACCATAATGTGGAGTAGAGGACAATTGTCTTTTTAATGTATGTGTTGTATGTTTTTGTCCAAAGTTAAATTGAATTTTCTTTAGATTTGGTCGCTGAAGTTTTATTAAAATATTTAATGATTTTTTATGTTGGTTTGAGGAGTTTTCTAAACATTTTCTAAACATCACACAAAGGACCGAAGACTCTTGGTATCTAAAACCGACATTTTGATGGGCACCAAAAAGTATCAATATAGGTCCACTTTTCGGGGTAGATCCCATATAATGGTATCTCCCCAAATATCCGGATTTTTACGATTTTGACAATTTTTTCTATCGATTTGGCTGTAATTTGGTATGTTGGGTTCTAAAGTGGTACAAAGTCCACCCACCATAATTTTTGGGTTGCCCCCATATAATTTTCGGCATTTTGATTTTTTGACTGCAGTTTTCTACCGCATTCGCTGCAATATGGTATTATGGATCCCTATTTGGTAATAAATCTTCATATTACAAATTAGTCATATTCGCCGCCTTTTTTGTGGTAGTCCCCATATTTATACGCTTCGCCCCACTGCCACTATAGGTAATTTGCCCTGTTTTTGAGGCAAAAATTAATAACACCGGTTTTAAACGATTTTTTGACTTTTTAAATGAGGCATATGTACAACAAAGACAAAACGCAGATCTCCACAGTAAAACCGGATATAACGAACAACCTTTATAAGCAACTACACATAAAACGAACAAAGCTAATTCTTTCTCAGATATTTTCATTAGTTGTCCTATACACAACAAACGGTTAAAAACGATTAGGGTAGTAAGTTAAAAAATTTCGACCCCGCGATTAGATTTTTAAAGGAATAAGTATTACAATGTTGTATGTTTTTGCAGAATGCATTAATAACAATTAATTCAGTACCTATTTTTACTCTTTAATGTTATTAATATGTAAAAGTGAGATAAACCCATGAGTACTACAGTCGAACACGATTATAGTAAACCCTGGATATACTGAACAACAGATTTTCATATGTCATTTTTTATTTTTAATCAATGCTGAAAAAAATTAATTTTTGGTGTTTTATATTCTAAGGGAAACCCAAGCCCGCCATTTCCTGTTTTCCACTATCTCGATTTTTCTCATAATCTTTCCTTCGACAACCTATTTGCGGTTTAAGAGTCTCGTTATTTGTTTTGTAATCAAAATTCGTTTGTATTCGTTTTTTCGCGGAAAAGTTCTATCTTCCTATGTCATTCGGTGTATCTTGACAAATGCATGCAAAATAACCTAATTTCCTATTTTAATTTGACGTATTTTTCGTCCATATTGTTGTTATTGGCAATTTTACTTGCGGGGACGTTGTGAATAACAATATGTTTCCTTGCTTTTATTTCTTTCATTAAACCAAATATTGAACATACACTTGTGCTCATACAATCAAGTCACCTCAAAATGTCATCTCAAAAGATGCAAAAAAATTATAATGGCTTATTTTTACATATTTTCTTTTAGTTAGTAGTTGTGTTATAGCGAGTTCTAATATTCCTGATTATAGCTTACAAAAATATTGAGTTTTTTGCTGCAAAGTTAATTTTTTTGTTGCACATCCTCAAATTTCTGTGATCATATAATTAAGTCATTGTTTTTGTAAGTCGTTGTATTTCTAAAAATACATATTTTTATAACGGTATTCAATCGCTGATTCCTATTAACCACCATTTCATGACAAAAAAAAAAACATTTTTAAGTTCAGTTTCATCAAGCTACTTAGTGAAATGGGTAAGAAACAAAGCTCAACTCCTTGCGAAAGGAAAATAATATGGGAATGCTTCGGAAACACGGAAATATCGCAAAGGTCACCCGAATTTTGAACTTTCCCGTGGAAAAGTAAATAATGCAATAAATTATTTCAAAAAACATGGAACTTTTGAGAATTTGCCTCGTAAAAAGCCGAGAAAAACAACTCCAGCTGATGATAGGCGCTGTGTTAAATTGAGTAAAGCCGATCCGTTTCTCACATCCACAGAAATTAGAGCACAAATGGAGGAGTACTATGGAGTAAATATCTCGGCGCAAACAGTCCGTCGTCGTTTGCAAGAAAATTCGCTGAATGGAAGAATTGCACGACGTAAACCCAATGTGTCAAAAAAAAAAAAAAAAAAAAAAAAAAAACATTGCAAACAGACTGGCCTTTGCTAAACAACACCTCCATAAGGGACCCGAATTGTGGAATTTAGTTGTTTGGAGCGATGAATCTAAGTTCAATGTGTTTGGAAATGGTGGTAGACCTTATGTGAGCTGTCTCAGTTAGAAAGCCAGCAAACAAAGCATCCGTGTGGGAAATTATAAAGGACGAATGGTATAAAATAACCCCAGAGCAAAAAAGGATTTCCAACTAAAAAAGGATTTCCAACTAAATATTAACGTAATTTCAGTTCATTATGTGAAAATTTTAAAAATATTAACAATTATCCTATTTACCTCCTAGTGACTTAATTATATGAGCAGCTTAAAATGAAGTTAATTCAGTTTTTTTATGTTAAAAACTTTGAAATTGAGTTGAGACCTATTGGAATCAATTTAGAAGGCTTTCATTAATATATTTCAGTTGTCAAAAGATCAGACAAATGTAAACATTTTAGTAAAAGTCTATCTAAAATGACTTATGTGTAAAAAATAGACACATATCTTTTATTATAGTCAACTATGTAAATTTTGAATCGCTACACAATCGTATTAACAAATATTATATGTTAAATAAACAGCACACACCACCGTTAATACTCTCCATGTTTAATTTTTATGCTTATGCTTTGAATTTAGCAGTTTTAAACGTTTTAAAATACGCCTTGATTTTTAAATTTTTTTAATTCTTTAGTTTTATTTTCAAAATTTCGAGTTTGGCAAAGATTTTTACCGCTTTTAAGACACTTTAACGCAAAAAATCTTACAGATTCATAAAATTTGACATGTTTTCTTTTTAATGACATCAAAAAAGATTTTATTTTCCAAAATTGAAAAAATTACTTTTTGCCAAAAAAAAAAAAAAAAAAAATAAAAATAAAAACTGTCCAAATTACTGCACTGTAGTACAGGGTATTATGTCTTTGTGCATATATTTATAACAGGCAAAACGAAACGAGATAGACAAAGGGTTAATTTTTAGAGTCACTTTCTGAGTCGATTTATTCATGTCCATCAGTCCATATTAAATTGTAAGAAAATTACATGTCGCATTTATGATCCGAATTGGATGAAATTTGGAAAAGCTCATTTACTTGGTTCAAGGACGTACCATATTACAATTGGGAAAAATCGGTTCAGATATAGCTCCCATATATCATTTTATCGGATTTGAGGTTAATGGTGGACCAAAGGAACAAACAAATTTACGATCTTTACAAAAGTTTTCAAAATTTACTTATGTATATGTATATTATGTGTTTATAGGCTAACGTTTGTCACGCTTTGTCAAATTTAGATATAGCTCCATCATATATTTTCGTCCAATTTGAATTGAATGATGCACCAAACTCCACCCGTTTGTCCACTCCGATTTTAAGTAATTGGTGCACTAAAGAGTCAACGTTTGACCGATTGGCACGCAATTCATCACAATGTTCTGAAGCTTTTATAGCCTAACAGGTGTCAAGTTTTCTTTAAATAAGGTCAGATTAAAAAAATGCTCCCATATATATTTTCGCCCGATTTTATGTAATTGGTGCACCAAACTGCCCATGACTAATTGACGTTCTTGTGTTTTGTAGAAATTGGTGCCGATGGCGACATAGCTTCCATATAGTGCGCTGTCCTGCACCATACTGAATAGCGTGTGTCACGTTCGTTTTATGTCGATGTTCATAATTTTGTCGAATTGTTGTCAAACGAATCTAAATCTGTTGGAATGAAGTGAAATTTAGCATAGGTTGTAGAGATCGTCCAATTTGATGTCAATGATTTTTCAAAAATTTGACGGCTGCGATGAAAGGAAGTCGATCCCAACCGACTTTACTACTTTCCTCCGTGGTTATACTAACTGATTTGTTTCGAGTGTTAGGGTTGTTCCCATATAAAATATTCCAACTTGTGTTATAGATCGAATTTAACGTTTTTAGTTCTTTTTGGATACCAAATTTCTCCACCGAAAATAATTAATATAGGTCCATGTTTTCTGATTGTCCCCATATAACAATACCCCATAATTTTTAGTATTTTGCGGTTTTGAGCGTATTTTGCAACCGAATTGGCTGTAATTTGGGCATTTGAGTTTTAATTGAGTACCAAATCTCTCCACTTAGAAATATTAATATTGGTAATTTTTATACCCTACACAACTATATTGTCAGGATATTATAGATTTAGACATGTATGTCCTCCCGTCCGTCCGTCTTTCCATTATAATTTGTAAATACGATACAGGCCACATTTATGGACCAATCTTCACGAAATTTTGCATGTAGGATGGGTTCTGGCCAATGAAGACCCCTATTGTTTTTGATAAAGATCGGTCAATATTTTGGGGATGAAATGGACCAAATATTTAATTTTTGTCGGTTTTACTGGTCGTTACAGAGGCCGCAATTATGGCCCTAATATCGCGAAATTTTACATGGAGAAGGGGATCGGGGCAAAGAAAAAGCGGGTCAAATAGACCCTGACTTTTGTGCGAAAAATGGCAAAATTTATATTTTTTAGCGTATATATTTACCCCTGAAGGACATAGACCCGAGAAATTTGTAGTACATCCAAGAGGAGTGGTTGACCTTTAAATTGATAATAATTATATTGTCGTATGTACTCGGATGTGGGCGCCGATCGCTTTGAACTTTTCCAAGAGGATCCGTGTATGGTCAAGGATAACGCCTATAATTTTTCGGTGATGATCAGATAATAATTTTGGGATGAACTGGACCCCGAACTTAATTTTTTGTATTTTTTTTCGAGTTAATGTAAGACCACAATTGAAAGCCGAATATCGCAACACAACCCAAGGTAAAGGGAATATGGCTAAGTAATTAGAAGGACTTACTGAATACTAGTAATATTGGTTAACCTCTAATCGGTCAAGAGTGTGCAAATATCGAGAAATATTGCCCAAGCTCAGAATATGGAACCACAGAAAGCTAGATTTTCGTGGAAATTGTGTAGGGTATCATAGGGTCGGCCCCGTCCTACTCCGCCCACTGTTTTTTTTAGTATAGCCCTTATATAGGTGTATTACCAAATTTGCGGTATTTTGATGTTCTTGAACTAGTTTTTAACCGGCTTCCCTGTAATTTAGTATTTTGTAGTCGTATATGGTGACATATCTCCCTTCCCAAAATTATTAATATACGCCTCTCTTTTGGGATAGTCCCTATATAACCCCCTTTTTATTAAATTTATCGGGCGCATTTAGGTCTAGCCCCTATATAATGATATTTACACATTTTCTTATACGAGGTAATAAAATCGGTCCCGCTTTAAGCATTGCCCCCAGGGACCTACACATACAAGCATTTTATTCTGCAATAAACATTTTCATATTGAGTCAGCAGCTTCCACCCCACCCCCGAAATAAAGTCTTGTGTACTTTGGTGATGACCTCATATAACTTTGCCCTCTGAATTGCAGTATTTTGCGGATTTTATACACATGTTCCACCCTACCGTGCGTCGCTAAAATCGTTCCATTGTAACGTTAATATCGTCGCAGTACAGCAGGTGGTACATTCGTAATAATGGCTAAATCACCGGCTATCTCTTTCGTTAAATTCTTCTCTAGCAACCCTCTTTGGTCTTTTATTAATTTAATTATCGTTAGTCTTAATTTTACATTTGGGGTTTAATGAATATCCAATATTCAACAGGATAAGTAGTTTATAAATAAATACTTATAAATATGTGTATACTGTTTAAGAAATTATAATATATTTTTGTGTTACATTAATCCTGTTGAATTATAACCGAAATTCCATTAATTTTCCTGCCAATATTCGTTCTTCTAGAAATTCCTCTCCCCGCTGAAACTATTCACGGAGGGAAAGAAATAGCGAAATTGTTTATCACAATTGCTTGTTGGCATGTAATAAACATATATAGGGCCGCTGTTATGTCCCTTCACCCAGTGAAGTATGTCTATGTACGGATGTTTGTATGTTCGGCTATGACAAATTCACATTGATCATATTGTCATTCAGAGATATATTACCATAAGACATTTCTAATTTACTACCATCTTACGCTGGGCATGCGGTTGGTTGACTGGCTTACAACACGCATTACTTAGCCTTAGTCTTGCTGCTATTATTTGGAGATGCCTACTTTTGGGGATTAGTTTGGTATGCTTATTTATGTAAGTAAGTATGTTCGATGGACAGCAGAATACTGCGGCATTTATGGCCAGGCACTAACTAACTGGTTGTGATGGTAGGCGAAATGGCAATCAATTATCGGATTCCTTGTGGCCCATGTTAGAAGTAACCATATTTAGATTACACATATATGACTGTGTGAATGAAGTCTGGTAAGCGTATGTTTCGCTTTCTGTGTGTGTATGTGTGTAAGTAGAAGTATAAGTGTATTAGTATTATATTTTATAAGCCATATATTGCGTTAAAGAAGATTTGGCTGCGAAGATTCATTCATTTACTCTGACACACTGTGTGACGATGTTCGAAAATGCCAAAGTTATTGGACATGGGCGATGAAGGAGGAGGAGGGGGAGGGGGAGGGGGAGGGGAATTTAATTAAATCATTTGGCCAGTTGACCAATAGAATATAATTAATTATTGCCATCCTAATAAGGCATCCCAGGGCTTAAGTTGTATTTATGTGCTTGTTTTGTGATTCACAATAAGACCACAATGAATTATAAGTTTTTTTTTTGTGTTATGGTTTTTATAGTTTAGTATGATTTAGTCATGGTTATATCCCTACGATAATGACTCAAAGCTAGTAGGGGTTTATATTTTGCAGAAAAACCAAAATGAAATAAAGCCTAATTTATGAGACCATAACACCGCATATCTTAGTAGGAGAATTTTTGGTTAATTGTTTGTTCCAAACCCATATTTTATACAATAGTTATCCTGATTGATATGTTAAAGCCGAAGTAAACAAGTTATTGAATTATAAACCGCGTAATATAAATCTGGGATGAACTGTATTCAAAATTAAGAAGTTGAGAAGTTCGAAATTAAGTAGTTGAATTATACTCTACACCACACTGTGGAACATTGTATTATAGTTAATATATATCCACAGTTACTCTTCCGTCGGTCCATAGATTTTTATCATTTTATAATCTTTGCGTGATCGGGATATTTATATGGGGCACATGGTATGGTGTTATGTGATATTAGGTTGTTCATGCACCAAAAAATAATTTTCCATGTTACAGACCCTTATTTTTATTCAACAGAAATTCTATATGTCTATATATGACATTTATTTTAATTTTAAAGGACAATTTCAGAGTAGGGTATATTTTACATATGGGCATTTCCGGCAATAGGTAAACCAAAGTCGAAGAATTTTTTCTTTAATTGTGCTTAAAATTTATGCACAATTAAGCCTTAAATACGTGAAGTAAAGTCAAAAAACACAAAGAAACCATTTGCCATTTTTATACCCTTTACCACACTGTGGTACATGGTATTATGTCTTTGTGCATATGTTTGTAACAGGCAAAAATAATCGAGATAGACTCATGATTCCTTTTGATAATATACATAGAATCACTTTCTGAGTCCGTCCGTCTGCCCATGTTAAATTGTAAACAAAGTACAGGTCGCATTTATGATCCGAATTGGATGAAATTTGGCACAACTCATTTGTTTGGCCCAAGGACGAACCCTACTGAAATTGGGAAAATTCGGTTCAGATTTAAATATAGCTCCCATATAAATTTTCGTACGATATAGGCACCAAAGTCCCTATATATCTCTCGATTTGCACGAAATTTGGCATATGGTACTGAATTAGGTCCAGAACGATGTGTGCTATGTTTCGTGAAAATCGGTTCAGATTTAGATATAGCGCCAATACATAACTTCGCCCGATTTTTGGTAAATAGTCCACTAAAGTCCCTGGAAATCTTTTGATTTGGACGAAATTTGGCACAGCGTAATGAATAAGGTCTAGAATGATGTCTGTCAAGTTTCGTGAAAATCGGTTCAGATTAAGATATAGCTCCCATATATACCTTCGTCCGATTTAAGGTAAATTTTGTACCAATGTCCCTATATATCTTTCGATTTGCACGAAATTTGAAATAGTGTACTAAATTAAGTCTAGAATGATGTATTCAAAGTTTCATCAACGCCCAGACGAAACGGCTGAAGCTAGAATCATGAAATTTTGGGTTAGGGTCACTCTTGGTCCAAATGTGACAGATAAGGCTGGGTTTTTGGAAATTCGTACTAGAACGGAACGAAAAGTACTAAAACGTACTAAATGTGATGCCATTTGTATTTGGCGAACCGGTGGAGCTAGAAATCTGAAATTTGGTTTGGTGGTCAATTATGAAGTGTAGGATAGATGTAGCAAAGGGTTTTTGGAAATTCGAACTATAACTAACCGAAAAGTACGTAAATGTACTAAATTTGGTACAATTCTGTAGCATGTGAACGGATAGAGCTAAAAAGTTGGAATTTGAAATGCGAATTAGGGTTAGGAAGTAGGGTCGATATAAGGAGATGGTTTTGAAACCGTGTACTCATGTGTACGAAAAGTACTATATGGTACTATATTTGGTACAAATTTGTTTTGGAGGTACAAATGGAGCTAGAATCCTGAAAATTGAAAGTAACATTAGCGTCGGAGTATAGGATTGTGATATGTACGTAGTTTTGGAAATTTGTTACTTATGTGTACGAAAAGTACTAAATCGCACTATAATTGGTACAATTTGGATTTGGGTGAACCGATAGAGCGGGAACAATAAAATATGGAGGATCAGGATCACTGTAGGGGTGTAGGATTGGGGTCAGAACTCAGTTTAAGACATTATTACTTGTGGGTACTATGGTACTTACTTATGGTACTAACTAAATGGTAAAGGTGAACAAATTGAGCCAGAATCATGAAATTTGGAGACAGGATCATTGTTTAGGTGTAAGATTGAGATATGTAGGGAGTTCTAAAAATTTGTACTAATGTGTACTAAATATGGTACAATTTAATTTGTGGGTGAACCGATGGAATTGGAATAATGAAACTTGGATTTAGGATCACTGTGGGGGTGTTGGTTTGAGTTAAGTAGGAAGTTTTGGAAATTCGTACCACTGTGTACTAAATTTGGTACAATTTGAATTGTGGGTGAACCGATAGGGTTGGAATCCTGAAATTTAGATTTTGGAGCACTGTGGGGGTGTTGGTTTGGGTTGAGTTGGAAGTTTTTGAAATTTGTACTAAATGATACTAAATTTGGTACAATTTGAATTTTAGGTGAACCAGTTGAGCTAGAATCATGAAATTTGGAGTCAGGATCATAGTTGAGGTTTAAGATTGAGATATGTAGGGAGTTTTAAAAATTTTTATTAATGTGTACTAAATTTGGTACAATTTTAATTGTGGGTGAACCGATGGAATTGGAATCCTGAAACTTGGATTTAGGATCACTGTGGGGGTGTTGGTTTGAGTTAAGTAGGAAGTTTTTGAAATTCGTACTAAATGGTACTAAATTTGGTACAATTTGAATTGTGGGTGAACCGATAGCGTTCGTATTCTGAAACTTGGATTTAGGGTCACTGTGGGGTTTTGTATTGTGGGTGAACCGATAGAGTTAGAATCCTGAAGTTTTTGAAATTCGTACTAAATGGTACTAAATTTGGTACAATTTGAATTGTGGGTGAACCGATAGCGTTCGTATTCTGAAACTTGGATTTAGGGTCACTGTGGGGTTTTGTATTGTGGGTGAACCGATAGAGTTAGAATCCTGAATCTTGGATTTGGAATCACTGTGGGGGTGTAGGGTTGGGGTATGTAGGAATTTGTACTAAGTGTACTAAATTTGGTACAATATAAATTGTGGGTGAAGCGATAGAGTTTTAATGCTTTTTATTAATTTCTCTTTCGAGATGAGCTACATGATCGGAGTTGCAATGAAAAGGAAAGCCAGAGAGATACTACATTCCCACCACTATGTGACGCGTTTCGCCGTTGGTTAAGCGGCTCATCAGGCATATTGGGCAATGTGGCTTACATTCTTTACTTGATAAGTTGTATTTATGTCGACTATTGTTGCGAAATTGCATCTACGAATTAAATTCAACCGTGTCATGGTTCGGACATTTGGCATCACACCGGAACATTCCTTTTTCAGAGCAGATTTTTCTTGTATTGACGGACTTTTTTTTCATACAGACTACAATATTTTTCTTCAATCGTATGCAACTGCATATTGTGCAACCTTAGGAAGATAAGGAGATAAGGAGAGTTTTAATCCTTAAACTTGGATTTTGGATCACTGTGGGGGTGTTCGTTTGGGGTAAAAAGGGGGTTCTGGAAATTCGTACTACTTTGTACTAAATTTGGTACAATTTGAATTGTGGATGAACTGATAGAGTTTGAATCGTGAAACATAGATTTAGGATCACTGTGGGGTGTTGGTTTGCGGTAAGAAGGAGGTTCTGGAAATTCGTACTACTTTGTACTAGATTTGGTACAATTTGAATTGTGGGTGAACCGATAGATTTAGAATCCTAAAACTTGGATTTAGAATCACTGTGGGGGTGTAGGATTGGGGTATGTAGGAAGTTTTGGAAGTTGGTACTACTGTGTACTATATTTTGTACAATTTGGATTGTGGGTAAACCGATAGTGTTGGAATCCTGAAACTTGGATTTAGGATCAATGTGCGGGTGTTGGTTTGGGGTAAAAAAGAGGTTTTGGAAATTCGTACTACTATGTACCAAATTTGGTACAATTTAAATTGTGGGTGAACCAATATAGTTGGAATCCTGAAATTTGAATTTGGAATCATTATGGGGGTGTAGAATCGGGATATGCATGAAGTTTTGTTGGATGGTTGAACAGGGTACTTATGGAAATAATGTGTGCTAAATGGAAAATGAAATTTGGTACTAAATGGTACTCAAATTTAATTTATGGGCGATATTAATGTGTGAATTGGATTTTCTGACATATTCAGTGTGCTGTGAAAATAAAATAATATGTTAATGCATGTTTAAATATTTCCTACATTCGCTAACGAAGTTGCGGGGATATGCTAGTATATATATATATATATATATATTTTCGTCCGATTTAATGTTAATTGTGTACCAAAGACCCTATATACCTTTCGATTTGCACTAAATTTGTCATATCGTACTTAATTGTGTCTATAATAATGGGTGCTAAGTTTCATGAAAATCGGTCCAGATTTAGATATACCTCCCATATATATTTTCGCCCGATTTTAGGTAATTGGTTCACCAAAGTCCCTATATATGTTTCGATTTCCACGAATTTTAGCATAGCATACTGAATTAAGTCTAGAATGATGAGTGCAAAGTTTCGTGAAAATCGTATCAGATTTGGATATAGCTGCCTATATATGTTCATCCGATTTTAGGTAATTGGTGCACCAAAGTCTCTGAAAATCATTCGATTTGCACGAAATTTGTCTTAGCGTACTGAATTATGTTAAGTTTCGTGAAAAGATCCATAGCTAGGCCGTTGGCACAACGTACTGATTTAATATAAATTAGCCTCTGGCAAGTTTCCCTGAAATCGGTTCAGATACAGGTATATAATAAAAAAAACGCGTCGTCTGTTAGGATACATATGTAGAATATACCCAAAGTGGTGAAGGGTATCATATTGTCGGTCGAGTCCGACTTTACCACTTTCCTTACTTGTTTCTTCCTGTTCTTATCATAAATTCTAATTTAATGTATATAAATGCTGAAACAGCAGAAATTTAAACTGCAAAATCAACCAGTGAGCGGAGCAGTATAGTCGGACGGGGCCGACCATGCGATACCCTAGATAACTACCACGTAACCCTAACTTTCTACGGATATTTATTCCGAGCCTGGGCAATATATTTCGTGATAGTTGCACCCCCTTGTCCGATTAGAGTCCAACAGCATCTCTTCCATATACTGACATATTTTCCGAATATTACTAATATTCAGTACAGTCCTTCTAATTACATGTCCATATTCCCTTCACCGTGGGTTGTGTTGTGATGTTCGGGTTATAATTGTGGCCGAAAAAATCGCAAAAAAAAAACAAAAGAAAAAAGTTATCGGTCCACTTCATCCCAATATTATTTTCTGATCATCACCGAAAATTATAGGCGTTGTCCTTGACCATACCTGGATCATCATGGAAAAACATTCAATATATATTTCCGCCCTCTAGTGTGGTAATGGGTTACCAAATAATATCTGAATACGTAAGCACCTGTAAATATTTAAGTGTAACTCCCACATCCGAGTACATACGACAATATAATTTGTATCAATTTAAAGGCCAACCACTCCTCTTGGATATACTATCAACTTCTCGGGTCTAGGCCATTAAGAGATAAATATATACGCTATAGTATACAAATTTTGTAATTTTTCAGGGCCCATTTGACCCGCTAAATAGTGACCGATCTTTATCAAAACAGGCATGTTTATTCTTCGGCCCGATCCCCTCTCCATGTAAAATTTCGCGATGTTTGAACCATAATTGCGGCCCCAAGAGCGACCAGGAAATCAAAGAAAAAATAAGGTTTTTGGTCCATTTCATCCTCTTATCTTTACCAAAAACAATAGGGGTCTTCATTGGGCAGAACCTACATCCTACATAAGAAATTTCGTGAAGATTGGTCCATAACTGTGGCCTGTATCATGTTTACAAAATATAATGGACAGACGGACGGACACACATGTCTAGTTCGACTCAGCTAGTCGATATATGACGATCGCTATACTTAAAGGAATAGAACCAATATTTCGCGGCGTTACAAACTCTTGGGTCTGTTCAAAGCTATAATACCCTGAGAACATAGTTGTGTAGGGTATAAAAATGTTGCGTGAGTTACGTCGCGTGAGTAACTCACGCAACATTTTTAAATTTTCAAAGTGCAATAATAATGTTATATATCTTTTATTCATGTAAAAAAGTTCAAAATTAAAGTTCAAAATTTTCACACAATTCGCAGAGTTTTCCTATTAATAGCAACGATGATGTGATATTTGAAGTCGCAGGAGTGACCGCTCATTTGTGGTTTTTATCTCAGAAGATAAAAACCGGATAGTACCACAGATAGTACTTCTAATGTGCTAAAAAAAGAATTAAGGTTGAATTGTGAAAAATATAATTGTGTTCGATTTATTTAACATTTAAAGTCAGATTTTGCCTCTGAAAGTCGTCAATGTTCCCTGGAATGGTCATGAAGATAAGATTGAACGAATTTAAATATGTGATTTTTAATCTGAACCGATTTTTTTCGAAACTTAGCACACATTATTCTAGACTGAATTGAGTACGCTATGGCAAATTTCGTGCAAATGGAAAGATATATAGGCACTTTGGTACACAATTTACATCAAATCGGACGAAAGCATATATGGGAGCTATATGTAAATCTGAACCGATTTTTATGAAACATAGCAAACGGTTGGAAAATGCGGCCTAAGTCTTTAAAATACCGAACATGGGATGGTACCGTTCTTTGAAAGTTATACCATACCGTAAGCTGACATTGGAACACCCAAAATACCGAATAATGGGCGCTTCCTGAAAACTTCGTAAACGTCAATATTGATTGTTTTTGGTTTCTTACTCAACGAGAATCTAAAATATAAAATTACAGTCATTTTTGTTAAAACACCTGTCCAACTTCCACAAAATAGCGAAATTTCCATACTGTGTTATATGGGGGATTTTTTTAAAAGTGAACAATATTGATCATGTTTATTAAGAAGATTTGACATGAGAACCTGAAAAATCTGATTGTAGGGTTCAAAAAGTGCCGCAAAACCCCCAAAATGCCGAATATTGGGGGAACCCGAAATATGGCCCAATGTTGATCATTTTTGGTGGGAACATTTTCTTCTCAATGAAAATTCAAAATATTAAATTGGTCCCAAATTGGTTGAAATACTAGCTGAAGACGTGCAAGTTTTTGGGATGTAGCGCTTCCCCAAGAGGAGGACCAATATTGAGGAGTTGGGAGTTTTACAACCATACCACAATCAAAAACCATTAAGGAAAATAGTAAAGTTTTGTTAGGATGCATCATAAAGTCGGCCCCGTTATCGCCCTAGAATTTGTGAAGGTCCATTGGCATGAAATTGTACTAAATTAAATATGTGATCCGACTTAACGTTTTTCCGTTTATAACTTATCGAAATGATCATTCCGTATAAAGTATACAACCTATAAAGTTTATATATTTTAGATCACAGAATTCTATGGCGTTTTAAGAATGTCCATCTGTCTGCTGTAATCACTCTACCTTCTGAACTAATTGAGACAGATAGAGTCGTCTTTTGTCTGTTAGTCCCCATTTAATGGTACCTCTCAATTTTCGTTATTTTGAGCGCGCTTTTCAAGCGAATTCGCTGAAATTTGGACAATGGGTTTTTATTGGGTACATCAATCCACACACATGTCATCGGTAATCTATGCAAAATTCAATTTCCTTGGGTCAGATTTAGAGTTGTTTTTTGAGCAACATAGAGCGCTGTTCAAAATTAAATCTCAATCGGACACCAGTTCATTATTTGGTGCACAATTAACCTGAAATGAGTTGAAAATACATATATGAGAGCAATATTTGCATTTGAACCAATTTTTACAAAACGCAATATTTAAGACTTTATTTAATACCTTAACTTAGCACATGTTAGGCTATACTAAATTTAGAACGTTGTGCAAAATTTGGTGTCAATCGAACAATCATGAAGAATTTCTTGCACCATTCATCTGGTAATGTTATATGGGGACTACCCCGAAGCATAAGCCAATATTGATAAATTTTCGTAGGCAGATCCGGTACCGTTGTACAGCTGATTTTTATAAGAAAACGTGTCTAAAATCCGCAAAATATTAAATAATGATGATACTCATTTGTTTCGAGTATTAAGGGTTGTCCCCATTTAACGGTATTTCACCATAGTAGGGGGATATTCTATACCCCAAATTGGTAGTTTATATCTAAAACAGTAAGGAAAGTAGTAAAGTCGGACTGGACCGACTATATGATATCCTTCACCATATTGGGTATATTATGCATATGTATCCTTACAATTGCATGTCAATGTTCCCTCGAAGGAACATAGGCATGTCTTTCTGCAACATATGATACATTTAATTTCATTCGGGCAGATTTAGAGTCTTCTGGGCATGGGACAAATTTATGGAAAACGATTTATAGCAAAATTGATACATACTATTCGGTACGCCGCACTGTTAAAAATTTAATTTCAATAAGACACTCGTTCGAAATACATATGAAAGCTACGGCTCCATCTGTACCAATTTGAACAAAACGCAATAACGTCATTCAAGATTCAATTTAATGCATTGTGCAAAAATTCGTGTTAATCGGACAAACACTAGAAGTTTGGTGCACCATTATTGTAAAATCGGACGAATATATATAAATATGTGGGAGCTATATCTGAAACGATACCAAACCGATCCAAATTTCGTGCAAATCCATGGACTTTTGTGCACCATTTACATAAAATCGGAGGAAAATATATATGGGAGCTATATGTAAATCTGAACCGATTTTCACAAAACTTATCACATATCACTCTAGACTTAATGCAGTACGCTCTGCTAAATTTCGTGCAAATCGAATGATTTTCAGGGACTATGGTGCACCCTTTATGGGGCGAAATTATATATGGGAGCTATATCTAAATCTTAACCGAATTTCACGAAACTTAACACATATTGTTCTAGATTTAATTCAGTACGCTATGCCAAATTTGGGAAAATATATATGGGAGCTATAACTAAATCTGAACCGATTTTCACGAAACTTTGCACACATCATTCTAGACTTAATTCAGTATGCTATGCTAAAATTCGTGCAAATCGAAAGATATATAGGGACTTCGGTGCACCAATTACCTAAAATCGGGCGAAACTATATATGGGAGCTATATCTACTTATGAACTAATTTTCATGAAACTTAGCACCCATTATTATAGACTTAATTCAGTACGCTATGCCAAATTTGGGAAAATATATATGGGAGCTATAACTAAATCTGCACCGATTTTCACAACTCTTAGCACATATCACTCTAGACTTAATGTAGTACGCTATGCTAAATTTCGTGCAAATCGAATGATTTTCAGGGACTATGGTTCACCATTTATCGGGCGAGACTATATATGGGAGCTATAACTAAATCTTAACCGATTTTCACGAAACTTAACACACATTATTCTAGACTTAATACAGTACGCTATGCCAAATTTTGTGCATATCGAATGTTTTTCAGGGACTGTTGTGCACCATTTACCTAAAATCGGGCGAAACTATATATGGGAGCTATATCTAAATCTGAACCGATTTTCACGAAACTTATCACACATCATTCTAGACTTAATTCAGTAACCCATGCCATATTTCGTACAAATCAAAAGATATAAAGGGACTGTGGTGTACCATTGATATAAAATCGGACAAAACTATATATGGGAGCTATATTTAAATCTGAACCGATTTTCTCGAAACATAGCACACATCGTTCTGGACCTAATTCAGTACCCTATGCCAAATTTCGTGCAAATCGAAAGATATATTGGGACGAACATTTAAATGGGAGCTATATCTAAATCTGAACTGATTTTCACCAATTTCAATAGGGTTCCTTGGGCCAAATGAGTGACTTGTGCCATCATCGAAATCGGATCATAAATTCGACCTGTACTTTGTTTACAATTTAACATCTACAGACGGACGGACATTCATAAATCGCCTCAGAAAGTGATTCTATGCATATTCTCAAAAGGAACCATGTGTCTATCTTGTTTCCTTTTGCCTGTTACAAACATAGTCACAAAGACATAATACCCTGTACCACAGTGTGGTGAAGGGTATAAAAAGACTGAAATTCTTAGACGATTTTTCTTATCAGAGGATATCGAGGTACATATATCGGTTCGAGAATTGTCGGTAACGGTCCACATTATGGTATTTTCAACATATTTTCATTTCAAGTACCTATGGTGGCGGTTATACTAAATTCGGCCCGGCCGAATATACCGCTTCCACCGCTTTCCACTTGTTTAAATTAACATTATTTTTATACCCTCCACCATAGTATGGAGGGTATATTAGTTTTGTTTTCCCGTTTGTAATGCATCGAAATAATCATTTCCGACCCCAGTGTTCGCTGAGAATCACATCGAATCATTCCGATTCGCAGTTGAACCATACATTTGAGTAGTGTGTAATTAAATATGGCCGTAAATTCGGATTAGGTCTTAATTCGGATTAGGCCTTAATAGGGGGTCAGTTACCCTTAATCCGGGGTCAATGGCCCTTAATTCGGATTAAGCCTTAATGCGGGGTCAATGACCCTTAATCCATATTAAGCCTTAATCAGGGTTCAATGAAAATTAATCCGGATTCGGGGTCAATGACCCTTAATCCGGATTAAGCCTTAATCCGGGATAAATGACTCTTTATCCGTGATAAATGACTCTTAATCCGGATTAAACCTTAATCTGGGTTCAATGGCCCTTAACCCATATAAAGCCTTAATCAGGGTTCAATGACCCTTAATCCGGATTAAGCTTTAATCCGGGATAAATTACCTTTAATCCGGATTAAACCTTAATCCGGGGTCAATGGCCCTTAGACCTAGCCCCTGCGTGGAGGTTCCAGAAGGAGTGAAAAGATATTCCCCATCTTCGAATTTGAACTAAGTTTGGAAGAAATATTAAGATGGGCAAAGTTTGGTCCAAAGCAACATGGGGTCTAGAAACAATATTTCGATGAGGCACATTTTCACCGTTTTAAAGTGTATACACCCTCATTAGCTATAAGGCTGAGAGTATAATTATTCATTAAAAATTTCTGAAGGTCTGTTAGGATTCATCTGTTGAATATACCCAAAGTAGTAAAGGGTATCATATAGTCGGCTCCGTCCGACTTTACTACTTTTCGTTACTGTATTATTCTAAAATAGATAACTGATTTGTTCCGGTTTTTTTTGGGTTACCTCCATATACCCGTAATCCACCATAGTATGGGGATATGCTTTACTCGCAATTTTCCGTTTATACCCTACATATAATGATTTAGTCGATTCATCCATCTAATCTAATCATTCGTCCTTTGTTCGAGAATGACTATATCCGCCCGCTTTTGGGCATTGTCCCTACATAAAACCTATCGGCTTAAATTTGGATCTTTGGTGTACTATTTACCTAAAATTGGACGAAACTTTTCGTACCCTTAAAGTTCATATTTCCAAAACGGACGCCTACACACCAACAACAACCTACACTCATAATTTCAATCTTCTAGCTTCACTCACTCACTTATCACTAAGCTCATTTATATATTAAGATTTTATACGACATTCTCGATTTAATTTATTACGATGTGGGAAAAATGCATTTCACTCCATCAATGTTCGCTGAGAATCACATCGAACCGTTCCGATTCGCAGTTGAACCATAGATATGGGTAGTGTGTAATTAAATACGGCCGTAAATTCGGATTAGGCCTTAATCGGGGGTCAGTGACCCTTAATCCGGGATAAATGACTCTTAATCAGGATTAAACCTTATTCCGGGGTCAATGACCCTTAATCCATATTAAACCTTAATCAGGGTTCAATGAACTTTAATCCGGATTAAGCCCTTATCCGGGGTCGATGCCTCTTAATCCGTGGTCAATGGCCCTTAATTCGGACTAAGCCTTAATCCGGGGTCAATGACCCTTAATCCATATTAAGCCTTAATCAGGGTTCAATGACCCTTAATCCAAATTAAGCCTTAATTCGGGGTTAACGCCCCTTAATCCGGGGTCAGTGACCCTTAATCCAGGGTAAATGAACATTAATCCATGGCCAATGATCCTTAATCCGGATTAAGCCTTAATCCGGGATATATGACCCTTAATCCGGGATAAATGGCTCTTAATCCGGATTAAACCTTAATCTGGGTTCAATGGCCCTTAATCCATATTAAACCTTAATCAGGGTTCAATGAACCTTAATCCGGTTTAAGCCCTTATCCGGGGTCGATGCCTCTTAATCCGTGGTCAATGACCCTTAATTCGGACTAAGCCTTAATCCGGGGTCAATGACCCTTAATTCATATTAAGCCTTAATCAGGGTTCAATGACCCTTAATCCGAATTAAGCCTTAATTCGGGGTTAACGCCCCTTAATCCGGGGTCAATGAACATTAATCCATGACCAATGACCCTTAATCCGGATTAAGCCTTAATCCGGGATATATGACCCTTAATCCGGGATAAATGACTCTTAATCCGGATTAAACCTTAATCCGGGGTCAATGACCCTTAATCCGTGATAAATGACTCTAAATCCGGGATAAATGACTGTTAATCCGGATTAAACCTT